>NC_056462.1:15209345-15481845 GCF_018296145.1 Oncorhynchus tshawytscha | reverse complement strand
GCACATTACTCTGAATCATTTCACTCCAGGATTTAGTACATGTTAGGCTGTAGCTCAAATAAATGTTATTTAATCAATAGCGAAATATAGTCGGTCATGAAAATCTTAACGTCCTCACATACATTTTACCCTAAATCATTGTTCTGTTTGCTGTGTTCATCAATATTTTCTTCCGATAGGGAGACTGCTCTTTCCCAAGTATGTGAATCAAGTGTGTGTGTGTGTGTGTGTGTGTGTGTGTGTGTGTGTGTGTGTGTGTGTGTGTGTGTGTGTGTGTGTGTGTGTGTGTGTGTGTGTTGTTTTCCAGCTTTAGGAAGTCTGCATGTGTCTGCATATACTGTAAGTGTGTATGTGCGTAAGCCTCTCATACCTTTCAAACAGTTGCTGTGTGTCCCAGAGTCTCTGCACACACACGTTGGGTGTGAGTGGCCTGATAAGGCAGTGAGTGATTGAGCGGCAGTGTTGGAACCTGTACCTCCAGAGAGAGAAAGTGACTGAAAGACAGATAGAGAAAAAAGAGAGAGAGAGAGACGGGGAGAGGGCGAGAGAGAGAGAGAGACAGGGAGAGGGCGAGAGAGAGAGATAGAGACAGAGACAGAGACAGAGAGAGAGACAGAGAGAGAGAGAGACAGGGAGAGACAGGGAGAGACAGAGAGAGAGAGAGACAGAGAGACAGAGAGAGAGAGAGACAGAGAGACAGAGAGACAGGGAGAGAGCGAGAGAGAGACAGAGAGACAGAGAGACAGGGAGAGAGCGAGAGAGAGACAGAGAGAGAGAGGGAGAGGGAGAGGGAGAGGGAGAGGGAGAGGGAGAGGGAGAAAAGCGCATCAGAGAGAGCCAGTGCTGGTGGCGCGGTGCCTTCCCCAGGAGACAGCCCATATGATTGATGGCTAACCGTGGCTATTTAAAGAATGGGATTTCTACCTGACAATCAATCACTTAGCTAGCTCACTGCCCGACCACCACCGCCAACGACACTACTGCTACTTAGAGGGATTTTTTGGGGCAAGGAGAGGGAGGAGGAGGGGGAGGAGGGAGAAGTCACCCTCAGGTAATGGTACAGTACTGGCGGACGAAGCCAAGCTCCTATAATGACCTTCCCTGTAGATACGCTTGATACACACACACACACACACACACACACACGCAGGCGCGTGATATCTACTGCATATATGTGTGTGCACTATATATTCCTGAGGGAATAGAAAAGAGTCACAGGGCTGATTTAAACATGACATCCAATAACAACCAGGTAGCTGCCAACCACATGTGCATTATTACCCATCATGCACCAAGAGCGGAGAGTCTATAGATGCATTTTGATTGGCTGTTGTCAGTCACCGCCACGGCAAAGTCTGTCTGCTGTTCCTTAGAGGCAATAACGTCCTCATACACACACACACACACACACACACGACGACAGGCTGCACGCTGGCAGCAATCTCGCCTGACATTTTCCCCCATGCGCAGGAAGGGGCCAAACTGCATCCATTCTGAACCAGCTGATGATATTATCCTCCTTTTTTTCTCTCCTGGACAATAACGGCAGCGGGAGCTAAAGCACTAGGGGCCATTTTGGCATTTGTGAGAATGTGTGTGCGTGCGTCTCGTAGCTAACCCAGGTTCCAAAACAGCTTGTTTTACCTTCGTCTTTAAAAGGCCTCAATTAGTTTGCCAGAGAATTGCTCTTGAAACATTGTAATCGTATTAAAGCAATTTAGAGACGCGGCCTCGCCAACACGTGGAGACCCTAAATGACAGATTATACATTCTGCATGTAACTGGATTTTGTGTCGTCGGTCTTGTTTGGCGACTTGGGGAGCAGGGAATTAGCCATTAAAAAAAGATGTATCTCTGGGATGTGGTAATTGCTTCTTCTTTTATTAGTGCACACAAAGATGTGTTGCTCTTAACCGCACCTCTCTGACATCATTATGCCCCCTCCCCCCGCCCCCCTCACACGCACAGAGGGCTGAGGGAGAAATGGACTATCGAATAGGTGTTGCACTGCGTACCGTTTGCCGAGTCATACCTTGTCGCTGGCGGCTGGGTTGAAAACATACAGTCGCGGTGGGGTACGGTTGTTGCATGTCTAGGAAAAAGGCATTTGGACAATTAAAAACGATGCGTGCAGTTTGTAGTCATTGTAACAGTGGCTGTGTGCCAAACGGAACCCTATACCCTGTACAGCAGGGGGTAGATGGGACGAAAAATCATGATAATAATTTGTACACTACAAATTGACCACAATTAAACTCAAAAAGAGATTGTTTGAAAATAACAATAACTTCATACCTGCTTTACATTGAAACACGTCACGTCTCTTTCCTGAGAAGACCTGGGAACAGATTTCGTAAATGAAACTCATTTTTTGTTGAATTCCTGGTGAATAACGTTTTTTAAAATTTGTTTACTGAAAACTTTGGGGCTCTATAAATCATAGAGCTCTGGTAAAAAAGTAGTGCACTATATAGGGAATAGGGTGCTTAAGGAGTAATTGAAGCAATAAAATCCAGCTTCACACCAAAGTGAACAAGAACATTGCCTACTCTGGTGAAAGTTTACCTGCAGTTTATGACAGAAAGACCCACTCATCACTTAGGCACTTTCGCATTACAATGAAAAACAATATCACGGTTTCTCTGTGCGTGTGTGCTTTGTGTGTGCATGTCTGTACGTACAAAAACGAATAACACTCAAACAGCACTGAAGCACAGCCCCTGGGTACAACGTAATACTCCCCTGACCCGGAAATACAGTACATTCACATTCCTGATCAAATACATCAGAGACATTGGGAATGGTGAAGTACTGCTGCTGTAGGTCACCTTGTATTAATAAAACACACTACTAGATTAAATAACAGATGCTTTACATATAGCCCTTTACACTCCTACCTGTGTACGGGTTGAAAATGGCAGATTTGGACACGGATAAGCACCTAAATTGGAACACAGTGGCTGTATAGCGGCATGCTATACATGACGTCAGAGCTCTGGCTCTGAGCTTCACAGCGCTGGATGGGTTTTGACTGACAGCCGTTCTGGACCTGAGCACCGCGCGCAACAAGAAGTTGCCCTCCATCCCTCCCGCTAAATTGGGTAACTTTTGCAGATGTTTTGTTGTCGGAGTGATAGTAAATACCGCTTTGATGTCGTACAAGCCAAACACCCTCGAGTCCAAATGTGCACGTCACATTTCCGTATCATAAAACTCATGTCATGTACAGTGTCAACGGTTATGATCGCTATGTTTGATGTACAGTGTCAACGGTTGTGATCGCTATGTTTGATGTACAGTGTCAACGGTTATGGTCGCTATGTTTGATGTACAGTGTCAACGGTTATGATCGCTATGTTTGATGTACAGTGTCAACAGTTATGATCGCTATGTTTGATGTACAGTGTCAACGGTTATGATCGCTATGTTTGATGTACAGTGTCAACGGTTATGATCGCTATGTTTGATGTACAGTGTCAACGGTTATGATCGCTATGTTTGATGTACAAGATGACATGGCGTCAAACCCTGGGTTGTTCTGAACAGAATGAACCTGTTTGTCTGTTGTGAAGAGAATTTGCAACACGCATGACTTCTTTCTCTGAGCAGCAAAATTGCAATCTGTTTATCTGAATTGCCCTGTGAAAGCCTAACCACTGTAGGATCGTATTTTATAACTTCACTAGTCATGTTGGCAATAGAACACACTTTCAAATGATGCCCACCTGACCAGATTTTGATTCATAATGGAGCTTTTTTGGAAATGTGTAAACAACAGTACTTGTGTGATGCTGGGAATACGGGGCAGTGTTCAACAAGTCTGCTTTTTCTAGTTCCTCAACAGCAGCTAGGAGAGCTGACAAAACAACAACTTATAGTTGAATACTCTTCTTTCATAAAAGTGCATTGAAATGATTTAGGAGGTGTGTGTACACTTTGGAGAGGGGTGTGGGCGCTTGGAGAGGGGTGTGGGCGCTTGGAGAGGGGTGTGGGCGCTTGGAGAGGGGTGTGGGCGCTTGGAGACACCAGTTAGTCCTTTCTCTCAAAGCCTTGTCATTTTTTTTCTTATGTTGCACCTACCCCACATTGTCCAGGAATATTCTTATCTTGTTACTGAATGTATCCAGAGTATGATTTTATTTCGTTATCAACAAATGCGACGAAATGTACAGTAAATGTAAAATGCACATAAAATCAACAGTGTAATGTTTGGATTCAGTCTTGTGTCTGGAGAACTGTTGTGTCCTCAACTTTGGTCTAATAATTTCCCCATGATCTTCAAACTGTCCCTTTTGATTGCTACCATGCTTATGCATTTCATATTTCTTCTATAAGAAACATTTAAATGTAGCCCTATCCATATAGGCCAATTCCCACGAGAGTAAAGGGTTAATGGAATACACTATCAATAAAGTAAAAAAATAAAGAAATCCATCTATCATTAAAGAAGAAGAAAATATATGTTTTACGTCTATTTAAAGAAAGTCAATACCATTTACTGCATTTGAAAACGCGAGAGTCTTTTTACAGAGCTTGTAGAGAAGCTACAAGAGAGGGGTGGATAAGTAGTGGAAGGAAACGGTGGTTGGCCGTCTACAAAGCTCTACATTCAGAATGAGTCCCAAATGGCATCCTACTACCAGCTCTGGTCAACAGCAGTGCACTACAGTATGTAGGGAATAGGGCGCCATTTAGGATCCAACCCTATAGCAACCATAGACAGCCTCTATTTTAGTTTTAACAAAGTGGAGGAGAAAATTAGGAGATTAATAGAAAACATAACAGAGGGATGGAGGATTAAAAAAAACTCTCCAGTGAGCTGTGGGGATTGAGTCAGAGTGTGGAGAGAGAGATAGAGAGTGAGAGAGGGAGAGCGAGAGAGGGAGAGAGGGCAAGAGAGAGAGAGAGAGAACGAGAGAGTGAGAGAGAGAACGAGAGAGAGCGTGCGAGAGAGATAGCAAGGGCGAGAGAGGACGAGAGATAGCGAGAGAGCTTTTTTTTTACCACGTTATAAGCTCTTGATTAGGCAGCTTGATTGCAGCACAGATGCATCGCCATGGCAACATCACGCTGAGACAGCCGTGGAACCCTTTCTGGTCCTCCAAAGTTGAGTGGGGTGATCTCTCATTGTTTGTATTTTGAAAAGTGCAAGTCCTATCACCATGTTACCTATTTGTATATTTAAGACTTAATATGATACAGTATCAGGACTGTGTTCAATTCCATTTCAATTCAGTCATTTCAGGAAGGTGTGCGGAAATGCCAATATACATCCTACATTGACTGTATTGAAATGGAATTGGCCCAAACCCTGTCTTTCTTTGCCTGGATAGTACTGTTGAAGATTTTCTGCAACATAACCAAGATGATATTACTTGTACGTTGTTTCATGTTTAGGGTGTTCTCAAAAAGCCCAGAGCCTGAAGGTCCTTGACTTAAATTTTTGATGTGCTTTGATAAAAAAAAGATGGAGGAATCGAGACGTTGAACCGTCTCTTTGCGTGATCTGGACGATGTAAACACGCTCAGGTAACTGAAAAACCGTGTGATTCACGGTTGAGGACGCCACACAAGTGCATTGTGTGTCTCCGAAGTGGTGCCTTTTTCTCAGAAGAAAAACAACATAATAATATGACAATATAATCGTTTTTTTTATGGACATCCTTTCATTTTTTTTTTATCAATACAAACAAACAAGCCTTTGATCAGAGGGCTTCTGAAGACATGTTTATGAATAAGGGGAAATAAATGCATAGAAAAAAGTAATATGTTTTACCCTGTACACAAATCCAAGGAAGAATATGTTTAATACAATTTAAATATGTTTAATAAAAAAAAATATTAAAAAATGTAAAAACTCTGCACATTGTGGAAGTAAATACGGCAAGGTAAGCATCCAGAAAAGAATTGCCCAAATAAAAGCTGATGCCTGTATGCAGATGGTGACTCCACAGGAGTTTATCCTTTAAGACAGGTGCAATGAAATGGAGCTTTGTCAAGAATTAGTCACGATAATATGAATACAAAATCATGAATAAGTTATTTTCAAGTGTCGAGTGACAATTATAACTATGCTGTGTGACAAGGTTGCCACTGTCCTTAGCTACCTGTAAATTATCAATGAGACAAAAAAGGACATTCAAGTTTGAATAGAATTCAAGGTGATATGGTTGACAGAAAAAGTTGTTATTTTTCTGTCTGTCGTTCTGCCACTGAACGAAGCAGTTAACCCACTGTTCCTAGGCTGTCATTGTAAATAATAATTTGTTCTTAACTGACTACCTGGTTAAATGAATAAATAGAAGGCACCCAGCCACGACACGGTGGGGAGGGCTGTGACATGGTAGAACACAGTTGCAGTGCTGTTGGAGTGGATTCACATTTAAGCGGTTGTACCCTGGTAGGTGACACACCTGTGATAGGAGAGCACTGACAGGTAATCCTAATGTCACTCCCACCTCTATCTCCTCCTTAGGAATGTGAGAGCCCCCCCCAGAACTTCCCCGGGAATCAAAAGGTGTGGATAGAGGAGGTGACGGGAAGAGATAGGTGCAACTGGTTTCTCTCCCTGCCTCTCTCTAACTATCTCTATCAGTCACACCTGCACTGCTTCAAACCAGGAAATGGAGAACAGTACCCCAGAGAGAGTGAATGGGTCAGAGCTGTCACGCTGCAGTGGGGACTGTGGAGAGAGTGCCTGGAATTAGCTTTGGAAGTTTCTCAGCTGGGCCGGCTACCCATCAAACCAATTCATTACCATTCGTAACAAGAGATAACTACACATTTGAATGGGACCCCATAGTGGCTCAACAGCCCTCCAGTTTCCCACTAACACACCAGCTATGAGGCAACTGGGCTGCGTAACTGAAATACACAGTGGGCATCTAGTGCCTTTAGTACTGCATCTCAATGAGAGCAGCCATCATCTACCTAACCCAGTATAATTATCAATGATAATCATCCATCAAAGAGATTAAAAACCCAATTAGTGATTGTGTCATGTGTTTATTGCCTATGTGTTTACGGATGCTTGGTATCATACAGTAATCCCATCACCTTTGCAGTCGGTGGCTTTATACATCAATTAACGTTATTAGCCAGCAAGCACAACTTGGTTCTTCATCACGGAGATGAATGATCGCACCATGGTACTTCATCAAAGATGGTTCCACTGAACTGACAAGACCGCTAATAGGAGTTCATGGCTTAAAAGATATGTGTGATGGGCAATAAAATGTCAAACTCATGCCGTTTTGAAATATGTAATGTTCTCTGTTCTATATTACCTGAATACTGAGGACCTCAGATTGCCTGATATTGTCATGAGTCTTGTCCTGGAAGCAGCACTGAGCCATATTCCCTTAGATAGGCCAGCTGCAAAGTCAAAATTGGTTATATTGTAAAAACTCCTGAAAACTAAAATGAGCTTTTATGGTCTTATTTTAAGGTTAGGGCTAGGCATTAGGGCTAGCAGTATGGTTAAGGTTAGGGTTAAGGTTAGATTTCAAATCAGATTGTATGACTTTGTGTCAGATAGTGACCACTCCCAGAACAAGATTCATGACGAAACCACTAACCTGCTATTGGGCATGTAAGACACATTTTACATTGCTCTGTTTTGGCAATTATTTATTCTGCTGATAAAGACACGCTTATATCCTTGATGTCTTAAATTAGAACATGAATGTACGTTTGTGGAAAAATAAGCTGCTTTGTATTGAGTTGAGATTTTTCCAATAGTAGTTGACAGTCTGATTTGTACAGTGTGTGTGTGTGTGTGTGTGTGTGTGTGTGTGTGTGTGTGTGTGTGTGTGTGTGTGTGTGTGTGTGTGTGTGTGTGTGTGTGTGTGTGTGTGTGTGTGTGTGTGTGTGTGTGTGCTTGGCCATGGGTGTGTGTACAGTGGGAACGAGGAAAGTCCAAGTCGAATTCGTCTTTTGTTGGCCTGTCAGTCCATTATGGGTCAATTACCTCAACCTTTATCTGGCTCAGAGACAAAACAGTAATGAAGTCACTCCAGCAGTTGTCATGGAGATGACTCCTTCAATGATGGAACCTGCCAGCTCCAGTGTCAGGCCCACACAACCTAATTATCAAACATACAGTGAGTGTACAAGACATTATGAACACCTGCTCTTTCCATGACATAGACTGACCAGGTGAATCCAGGTGAAAGATATAATCCCTTATTGAGGTCACTTGTTAAATCCACTTCAATCGGTGTAGATGAGACAAGGATTGTGTATGTGTGCCGTTCAGAGGGTGGATGGGCAAGGCAAAAGATGTAAGTGCCTTTGAACGGGGGATGGTAGTAGGTGCCAGGCGCACCGGTTTGAGTGTGAAGAACTGCAACGCTGCTCAACAGTTTCCTGTGTATATCAATAATGGTTCACAACCCAAAAGACATCCAGCCAGCTTGACTGTGGGAAGCGTTGGAGTCAACATGGGCCAGCATTCCTGTGGACCGCTTTCTCAGCGCCTTGTAGAGTAAATGCCTCAACGGGAGAGGGGCAGGGGGAGATGGTGCAAATGAACATGAACATTATGGTGTTCCTAATGTTTTGTAGTCCGTGTTTAGATACCTCTGATCTAAACCTGAAAAAAACACACTATTCAGTTGAAGGAGAAAGAGAGTGAGAGAGCGATAACAGAGTTAGAAAGAGCGAGAGAGAGAGAGAGAGAGAGAGAGAGAGAGAATTAAACAATTAATTCCGCCTTGTGAGAAAAGTCTGTTTTCAATCCATAAGAAAAGCAACACTAGTCTCGCCTCTCACTCCCCCTTCTCTATTCTCCTCGGTCAAACACACACAGGAGCAGTGAGTCTACTTCTACTGGGAACCCTAATACTTCTGAAACCACCTCAGTGGCAGCAAATGAGAGTCCGCCGGAGCCAATGATTGGCTGTGACAACTGGCACAGCTAGCTAGGAAGCCATAGAGTCACTCTGCTGGGCAGTTTGAGTGTCGGGGGACTTTCACAGGAAAAATGAATAGCTAGGTGTCTCTTACAAAATAGATTGTTTTTTATCTCAATAAGACTAACCTGTATAAATAAAGATTCAATGGAAAAATGTGTCAGGAATTTCTTGGGTGGGACACCAGGTTATTGAAGGGCAAATAATGTATGGGGACTTTTTTGGGTGCGACACAAAGTTATTCGAAAGTCAAAAGGATGTCACATTATCGGAAAAGCCGGTGAAGTAATTACAGTACAAGGCCATTCAAACTGGGCTTGATACAAACTCTACTTATTGTCATTCCTTGTGGCATTAACTGTAAGGTAGTTAAGTACTTAATTAATTGTGCCCAACACAGAAAGCAATAAGAGAGATAACTACGGTGGAATAATTACTTTTGAATTAAACACTGAGGAAAGGGTTTATCTCTAACTTAACCACCTCAAGCTGTCCTGTACTGACTGAAGAGAGGAGAAGTGGAACACACTGAAATACTCTTCCATGAAGGACTAATGAAGAAACCCTGAGAAAGACCCTGTTTTATCTCACTACACTTACCCTCTCTATACCCAGTCTCCCTCCTTCCTTTTCCATTCTCTCTCCTTCGACTCATATACCTGTGCCTTTCCCTTCAATCAATTCCATTCTCTCCCCTTCTCTTTCCCCATGCTGGACCCTGTCAGTGGGGTGTCCCCATACGGGCCAGACTAGCTCTGCCTGACAGCCCGGGGACTTGGTGGCCATGGTGACAAAGTGCAGCTGCCCCGTTCGGTAATCACTCCCCAATCACGGGGGGGCAGAGGGGAGGGAGAGAAAGGAAGGAGAGGAGAGGGAGAGAGGGAGTGATTGAGAGAGATGGGGAAAGAGAGAGAGAGAGGAACATGGTGCGTGAAGAGTGGAGCATTGGAGCATCATTTAGCCTTATATTCCTCTCAGACCTGACATCCACACAGAGTGACAGTGGTCCTTTAAAAAGGGGAATAATCACAGAAATCATCAAAACCTGAAAAGCTTCACACACTCAGAATCCCACAGAGTTTGAGTGGTTCAGCCATCAGGGGGCAAAGTACTGTATACATACGTATGTGCGCACACACACACACACACACACACACACACACACACACACACACACACTTCACCTACCCACGCACATATCCTTCAGCTATTATTTGACCATTAGGCAAGAGTAGACATAGCCTAATTCATTAAATACACCAATTTAATAACATTCTCCATTAGTCCTCTTACATGTTTTATCAACTGCTGTACAGTTGCAACAGGGCCAAACACACACACACACACACACACACACACACACACACACACACACACACACACACACACAAGCAGCTTTCCATCCATTAGGCCAATACTGTAGCTGTCCTATTGATCTGCTGTACGTGGCTTCATCAGAAGCCTCTCTGTCCACATCAATACCTTTTGTACCTCAGTCTGAGTTTCCTAACACTTTGTCTATACTTCCCCAGAGCTGATATAAAAAGCCCATCCTGCTCATCTCTGCATGCTGGCTTCATCAGGATCAATTAGCAGAGAAATTAGAGAGAAGGCCTGAGTCCCAAATGGCACGACAGTGTATCGGGCCCATATGGCTCTGGTCAAAAGTAGAGCACTTTATAGGGATTAGGGGGCCATTTGGGACATATACATTGTAACTGCCACTTCCAGAGAGGCTGGCAGGTCCATTTGGAGGAGTGTATGGTTGGTGGGAATGTTCAGGATGGTTCACTAAGACATGCAGACCCCATTAGCTCTCTCTCCGAACTAGGGTCTTTACTTATTAATGAAGCTGTTGTGGATATTGCAGGGTGTGTACACACACACACTGAGACACACACACACACACACACACTGACACACACACACACTGACACACACACACACACACACACTGACACACACACACACTGAGACACACACACACTGAGACACACACACACACACACTGACACACACACACACTGACACACACACACACTGACACACACACACACACACACACACACACTGACACACACACACACACACACTGAGACACACACACACACTGAGACACACACACACACACACACACACACACTGACACACACACACTGAGACACACACACACACACTGAGACACACACACACACACACTGAGACACACACACTGAGACACACACACTGAGACACACACACACACACACACACACTGAGACACACACACACACACACTGAGACACACACACTGAGACACACACACTGAGACACACACACACACACACACACACACACACACACACACACTGAGACACACACACACACACACACACTCTGAGACACACACACTGAGACACACACACACACACACACACACACACTGAGACACACACACTGAGACACACACACTGAGACACACACACTGAGACACACACACTGAGACACACACACACACACACCAAGAGCAGCTGGAAAAAGTATTTTCCCAATTAAAATCCGTTTGCTGAGTAAACACATTCTCCATACAAAAGCCTGAGTCTTCCCATCTCTGCATCGTTTAATATGCAATCTCGCCGCGGCTCTCCGAATCGCTAACTCCGTAATTGTAAACATTAGTTTGGAGGGTTCACAAGACGACACCACTGGAACCCCTAGTATTACCCCCTGCATTTCTCCCCTTCAAAACTGAAACAACTCTGCTGCTGTATGGACCTCCTGAGACACCGTACTCATTCAAAACATGGGATGTGACTTTATTCAGGGTTGTTTGGTACTGTAATATTCTTTGTTTAGTCTACCTAGAGATCATTTAACACCCATTTTACATTGGTTGTGGATGACTTGCAGGGGAGTTGGTGTCCTTACAAGGTAAGGTAATACAGGCAATTGATTTCACTTGCAAAAGCACTACACATCCAATTCATTAGTACTGTATTATTCTAGTGGTTTCTTTGGTGTTAAAGGAGGTTTTCAGGTAAAGGTTCATCCAACTCCTCTCTGTTTCCAAAGCAATTTCCAACAGTCAAGAGGTACTGAAAAATGCAAAGGAAGGAATTGGGATTTGACTTGGAAGTTAAGGGAAGCAATGAGACCTAATAGGCATGTATCCACAAATCCTCTCAGAGTAGGAGTGCTGATCTAGGATCTGTTTCTCCTCCTTTTTTTGGGGTAGTTGGCAGAGTAATTTCTCCTGCTGGCGTGTGGCTAAATAATTAGGACACACGAGAGACAGAGGAGATGAGGACAGAACAGAAGACGTAGAAAAACACACAAGTAGTAGTGGTACACAAGAGCTCCAAGGTGACCTGCCTAAATGACTAACACCCTGTAGCGCTCACATCTGTAGTTATGAAGTGCTTTGAGGAGGTTGGTCATGACACACATCAACACCATCTACCCAGACACCCTGGACCCACTCCAATTCGCATACTGCCCCCAACAGACCCACAGATGACGCAATCTCAATTGCATTTCACACTGCCCTCTCTCAAGAGGGGAAATACATGCTTGAGAATGCTGTTCATAGACTACACCAGAGTCCTATCCAAGCTCATCACCAAGCCAGGGACACTGGGACTGAATCCCTTCCTTTGCAACTGGGTCCAGCATACAGGGAGGAGGTCAGAGACCTGCCAGTGCGGTGCCAGAACAACAACCTCTCCCTCAACGTCAGCAAGACCAAGGAGCTGATCATGGACTACAGGAGAAAGGGGGGAGAGCACGCCCCCCTCCGTGTCGACAGGGCTGTAGTGGAGTGGATTTAGAGCTTCAAGATCCTTGGTGTCCACATCACTAAGAACTTAACATGGTCCACACACACCCTCACAGTCATGAAGGGGGCACGGAAGCGCCTCTTCCCCCTCAGGAGGCTGAAAAGATTTGTCATGGGGCCCTCGGATCCTCAAAACGTTCTACAGCTGCACCATCGAGAGCATCTTGACTGGCTGCATCATCGCTTGGTATGGCAAATGCACTGCCCCCGACTACAAAGCGCTACAGAGGGTGGTGTGGACAGCCCAGTACATCACTGGGACCGAGCTCCCTGCCATCCAGGACCTCTATACCAGGCGGGGTCAGTAGAAGACCCCAAAAATTGTTAAAGACTCTAAGTAGTTAATTAATGGTTACCCGGACTATCTGCACTGACCCTACGCACACTACCTACCTACCTATCTACCTCCCTCCCTACCTCCCTCCCATATTCACATACGCAAACACACACACACACCAAAAACACCTGCATCACATGCATACACACATACCCTGCGTTCATGTACATATCATTGTGTGTTTTATTCCTCGTGATACATTTAAAAAATATATATTATTATTAACTGCATTGTTGGGTTTTAGTCTGGTTTTAGACTAAATGATGCGTCATAGCACTGAGACTGCACTTGTGAAGGTGGTAAATGACCTTTTTATTGGCGTCAGACCGAGGCTCTGCATCTGTCCTCATGCTCCTAGACCTTAGTGCTGCTTTTGATTCCATCGATCACCACATTCTTTTGGAGAGATTGGAAACCCAAATTGGTCTACACGGACAAGTTCTGGCCTGGTTTAGATCTTATCTGTTGGAAAGATATCAGTTTGTCTCTGTGAATGGTTTGTCCTCTGACAAATCAACTGTACATTTCGGTGTTCCTCAAGGTTCCATTTTAGGACCACTGTTGTTTTCACTATATATTTTACCTCTTGGGGATGTCATTCGAAAACATAATGTTAACTTTCACTGCTATGCGGATGACACACAGCTGTACATTTCAATGATTGCCCTCGCTAGAAGCCTGTGTTTCAGACATAAGGAAGTGGATGGCTGCAAACTTTCTACATTTAAACTCGGACAAAACAGAGATGCTTGTTCTAGGTCCCGAGAAACAAAGAGATCTTCTGTTGAATCTGACAATTAATATTCATGGTTGTACAGTCTTCTAAAATAAAATTGTGAAGGACCTCGGCATTACTCTGTACCCTGATGTCTCGTTTGACGAACATATCAAGACTGTTTCAAGGACAGCATTTTTCCATCTACGTAACATTGCAAAAATCAGAAACTTTCTGTCCAAAAATGATGCAGAAAAATGTATCCATACTTTTGTTACTTCTAGGTTAGACTACTGCAATGCTCTACGTTCCTACAAAGCATTACATGGGCTTGCTCCTACTTATCTTCCCGATTTGGTCCTGCCGTACATACCTACACGTACGCTACGGTCACAAGACGCAGGCCCCCTAATTATCCCTAGAATTTCTAAGCAAACAGCTGGAGGCAGGGCGTTCTCCTATAGAGCTCCATTTTTATGGAATGGTCTGCCTACCCATGTGAGAGACGCAGACTCGGTCTCAACCTTTAAGTCTTTACTGAAGACTCATCTCTTCAGTGGGTCATATGATTGAGTGTAGTCTGGCCCAGGAGTGTGAAGGTGAACGGAAAGGCTCTGGAGCAACGAATCACCCTTGCTGTCTCTGTCTGGCCGGTTCCCCTCTTTCCACTGGGATTCTCTGCCTCTAACCCTATTACAGGGGCTGAGTCACTGGCTTACTGGTGCTCTTTCATGCCGTCCCTAGGAGGGGTGCGTTACTTGAGTGGGTTGAGTCACTGACATGATCTTCCTGTCTGGGTTGGCGCCCCCCCTTGGGTTGTGCCGTGGCGGAGATCTTTGTGGGCTATACTCGGCCTTGTCTCAGGATGGTAAGTTGGTGGTTGAAGATATCCCTCTAGTGGTGTGGGGGCTGTACGTTGGCAAAGTGGGGTTATATATCCTTCCTGTTTGGCCCTGTCCGGGGGTATCATCGGATGGGGCCACAGTGTCTCCTGACCCCTCCTATCTCAGCCTCCAGTATTTATGCTGCAGTAGTTTATGTGTCGGGGGGCTAGGGTCAGTTTCTTATATCTATAGTACTTCTTCTGTCTTATCCGGTGTCCTGTGTGAATTTAAGTATGCTCTCTCTAATTCTCTCTTTCTCTCTTTCTTTCTCTCTCTTGGAGGACCTGAGCCCTAGAACCATGCCTCAGGACTACCTGGCACGATGAATCCTTGCTGTCCCCAGTCCACCTGGCCGTGCTGCTGCTCCAGTTTCAACTGTTCTGCCTGCGGCTGTGGAACCCTGACATGTTCACCGGACGTGCTACCTGTCCCAGACCTGCTGTTTTCAACTCTCTAGAGACAGCAGGAGCGGTAGAGATACTCTTAATGATCGGCTATGAAAAGCCAACTGACATTTACTCCTGAGGTGCTGACTTGCTGCACCCTCGACAACTACTGTGATTATTATTATTTGACCATGCTGGTCATTTATGAACATTTTAACATCTTGGCCATGTTTTGGCCTTTCTTGGGAGTTTTTCCTAGCCACCGTGCTTCTACACCTGTATTGCTTGCTGTTTGGGGTTTTAGGCTGGATTTCTGTACAGCACTTTGAGATATCAGCTGATGTAAGAAGGGTTATATAATTAAATTTGATTTGTTTTGGGAAGGGCTTTTAAGCAAGCATTTCACGGTTAAGTCTACACCAGTTGTATTCGGTGATTGTGACAAATAAAATTAGATTTTTTGATTAAACATGATAAATTGTTAGCAAACAGCTCAATTAGCTAGCGCCTCAGTGGACATCAAATTAGGTTTTTATGCCATCGTGTTTCATTCTCCTGTACCAAGATACTGTCGGCCATTGTTCTTCTACATGTCATGATAGATAACAACACTATTGTATCTAACGTTTTGTCAGTGAAAAGTGAAGACTCTGGGCTGCAGAGAGGGCCCCTGGGTGCATTTTGAAACCGTGAGTCAACCCACATCATATTTAAAATGGGGCTCTCCAGTCTGGGAAACGGAGAAAGGAGGGATTGAGAAAGCACGAGGAAAGAAGATAAAGGACTGGGGAGACGAGGAGAAAAGATGGAGGGAAGAGTAGAAAGGATGTAAAAAAAGAGGAGAAGTGATGGGGGACTGTGGGGAGAAAAGTGTGGTGTCCTCATATGTCATGTAATTAACCTTTGCTGTCTGACTGTGCGGCGCTTTGTTTGGTTTAAAGCTCTACTGACCTTCAGTTAGCATTCTTAACCCACTTTACAAAACACACACACACAATGGCGAGCTGCATTGTCGCAGGAAGACGCGTAGAGGGCGCGTTCTGGTGTGTGTGCTCGCATAGGTGCGTGCTTGCGCAATCAAGGTGTCATATTTACAGTGAGAGGCTTTGTTTGTCTTGTTTATGAGCATTGGTGTTTGTTTTAAGGCTATACGCACAGTGTATTGCCGTACGTCTGTTGAGGATATACTGCATAGACGAGCCATTCTACTCTGAGCCATGCCCTGCGTTGCGCTGACTGCCTCATGACATTTATAGACCCAATCAGATGGTGTAATATTACGGGGCTGCTTTCACATCACACACTGTGGGGGTGAGTTATTGCACCCTTGGGAAATACACTCTAATTAATCATTACACAGATAGCGGTAGGAGACGGGAATTGGACTTCTAATTCTGTCTGCAGGATAGCCGCTTTAAATTAACAGAGTATACATCCCAAATGGCACCCTATTCCCTGCAGGACCCATAGGGCTCGGGTCTAAAGTAGTGCACTATAAAGGGAATAGGGTACCACTCGGGATGCATCCAGAGTGTTAGCGTAGCATGCTAAGTAGAATAACAATATTGGAGCATATTGCAAACGAAATGTCTGGAGTATACCTGCCCGTGCAAATTACACTTAAATCGATCACACACAGAAGACAATATTGGCACCGTTTAATGCCATTACAGCGGGGACATTTAGAAAAGAGAGATGAATTGTTGGGAGGAGTAGACATTGTTATGCAGTAGCGCGGTGTGATGGCTAATAGGTGCGTTCAGGAAGGAGTTTGTGTTTGGTCAGTATATCAAAAGATCAATAGTTATGAATCAATGTGTGGAAGATATAGAACGAGTAAAGTACTACTGTACATGCAGGGAATGAAACCACCGTTTAAGTGGTGAAAAAGAAGTGAAATAACGATCAAAGAGCGAGGGGTGTGAAGGCACTGCATACACTCCGTCCATCCATCCAGTGAGTATTTCACCTACAACTGCAGTGGACAAAAAAAGATACGTGGCCATTCAATAGCCATTTAACTTGTTTCCAGTTTATCTCATGGCTGCAAACCAGACGAAGTGAGTCTCCATCGTTTCCCTGATCCCAGACGTACCATAACAGCAGGGGAGAGGAGAGACATTTTGAGCACAAAATAAATTGTCTCTTTAGCCTGTCAATTCTACAGGCTACACACACGAGTGTTCTGTTTTTCAAGACACTAATTGGGAAACTGTAAAAATCTAATAGCGCACACACACACACACACACACACACACACACTTGAAACCCTGCCAAACTACGCTGCATGACCAGAAGTATATGGACACCTGCTCGTCGAACATCTCAAAATCATAGGCATGAATATGGAGTTGGTCCCCCCTTTCCTGCTATAACAGCCTCCACTCTTCTGGGAAGGCTTTCCACTAGATCTTGGAACATTGCGGTCGGGACTTGCTTCCATTCAGCTATGAGCA
Organism: Oncorhynchus tshawytscha; assembly: GCF_018296145.1. Lineage (NCBI taxonomy): Eukaryota > Metazoa > Chordata > Actinopteri > Salmoniformes > Salmonidae > Oncorhynchus > Oncorhynchus tshawytscha. The sequence goes on along the minus strand of NC_056462.1, from coordinate 15,464,341 downwards.
TTAGTGAGGTCGGGCACTGATGTTGGACGATTAGGCCTGGCTTGCATTCGGCATTCCAATTCATCCCAAAGGTGTTTATGGAGTTTAGGTCAGGGCTCTGTACAGGCCAGTCAAGTTCTTCCACATCAATCTTGACAAACCATTTCTGTATTGTCCTCGCTTTGTGCACGGGGGAATTGTCATGCTGAAAAAGAAAGGGCCTTCCCCAAACTGTTGCCACATAATTGGAAGCACAGAATTGTCTAGAACTGGGGTGGACATTTCCAGTCCTCAGGAGGCCTGATTGGTGTCACACTGTTGCCCCAGCCCCAGCTAACAGTCCAATAATCAACTAATCATCTTCAGTTTAGAACGCAATTTGATTAATCAGCTGTGTTTGCTTGGGATGGAGAAAAAGTGTGACACCAATCAGACCCCTGAGGTCTGGAGTTTCCTCCCCTTGGTCTAGAATGTCATTGTATGCTGTAGCGTTAAGATTTCCCTTCACTGGAACTAAACCATGAAAAACAGCCCCAGGCCATTATTCCTCCTCCACCAAACCTTACAGTTGACACTATGCATTGGGGCAGGTAGCGTTCTCCTGACATCCTCCAAATCCAGATTTGTCCGTCAGACTGCCAGATGGTGAAGCGTGATTCATCACTCCAGAGAAAGTGTTTCCACTGCTCCAGAGTTCAATGGCTGCGAGCTTTACACCACTCCAGCCGACGCTTGGCATTGCGCATGGTGATTTTAGGCTTGTGTGCGGCTGCTTGGCCATGGAACCCATTTCATGAAGCTCCCGACAAACAGTTCTTGTGCTGACGCTGCTTCCAGAGGTAGTTTGGAACTCGGCAATGAGTATTGCAACCGAGGACAGACTATTTTTATGATTTTTTACACGCTTCAGCACTCAGTGATTCCATTCTGTGAGCTTGTGTGGCCGACCACTTCGACTTCAAAATAACAGCACTTACAGTTGAGCGGGGCAGCTCTAGCAGGGCAGAAATTTTACGAACTGACTTGTTGGAAAGGTAGCATCCTATGAAGGTGGCATCCTATCACTGAGCTCTTCAGTAAAGCCATCCTACTGCCAATGTTTGTCTGTGGAAATTGCATGGCTGTATACTCATTTTTGTTTTTACACCTGTCAGCAATGGGCTTGGCTGAAATAGCCGAATCCACTAATTTGAAGGGGTGTCCACATACTTGTGTATACAGTGCATTCGTACAGTATTCACACCCCTTCACTTTTTACACATTTTGTTACGTTACAGCCTTGTTCAAAAATGTATTAAAGTTATCTATTTTCCTCATCAATCTACACACAATACCCCATAATGACAAAAGCGAAAACGGGTCAAAAAGAAATTGTACATATTTATTAATAATCTAAAACTGAAATACCTTATTTACATAAGCATTCAGACCCTTTGCTATGAAACTCAAAATTGAGCTCCTTAAGATGTTTCTACAACCACGTGGTAAATTAAATTGATTGGACATGATTTGGAAAAGCACACACCTGTCTATATAAGGTCCCACAGTTGACAGTGCACGTCAGAGCAAAAACCAAGCCTTGAGGTCAAAGGAATTGTCCATAGAGCTCCAACGTAGATCTGGGGAAGGGTACCAAAACATTTCTGCAGCATTGAAGGTCCCCAAGAACGCAGTGGCCTCCGTCATTCTTAAATGGAAGAAGTTTGCAACCTCCAAGACTCTTCCTAGAGCTGGCCGCCCAGCCAAACTGAGCAATCGGGGGAGAAGGGCCTTGGTCAGGGAGGTTCCACAGAGTACCTCTGTGGAGATGGGAGAACCTTCCAGAAGAACAACCATCTCCGCAGCACCACCAATCAGCTGTTTATGGTAGAGTGACCAAAAGGAAGCCACTCCTCAGTAAAAGGCACATGACAGCCCGCTTGAAGTTTGACAAAAGGCACCTTAAGGACTCTCAAACCATGAGAAAACCTGCTCCAGAGTGCTCAGGACCTCAGACTGGGGTGAAAGTTTACCTTCCAATAGGACAACGATCCTAAGCACACAGCCAAGACAACGCAGGAGTGGCTTCGGGACAAGTCTCTGAATGTCCTTGAGTGGCCCAGCCAGAGCCCAGACTTGAACCCAATCGAACACCTCTGGAGAGACCTGAAAATAGCTATGGAATGATGCTCCCCATTCAACCAGACAGAACTTGATAGGATCTGCAGAGAAGAATGGGAGAAACTCCCCAAATACTGTACAGGTGTGCCAAGCTTGTACCGTCATACCCAAAAATACTTGTGGCTGTAAATGCTGCCAAAGCTTCAACAAACTACTGAGTCAAGGGTCTGAATACTTATGCAAATGTTATATTTCTGTTTTTTACTGTTTAATACAGTGAAATACACTGTTAAAACTTTAGATTGACTAGGGAAAAAAGCCTGTAGTGTAACAAAATGTGGAAAAAGTCAAGGGGTCTGAAAACTTTCCGAATGCACTATATAGTGTACAGTATGTATATGTGTGTGTACTCAGAAGTTTACAAGTACAAAGTGTGTGTATTTGTGTGTGTGGATTCAAAGTGTGTGTGCTGTGTGTACCACAGACATGTACATGTGTGTGTGTGTATTTCACTACATGCATGTTGAACTACTGTCAAAGAAGAAAGAACAACAGACTTATCTGCAAGGGAGAGAGGTTTAAACAAAACAAAAAAACAACACACACACACGCACACGCACACACACACACACACACACGCACACACACACACACACACACACACACACACACACACACACACGCACACGCACACGCACACACACACACACACACACACACACACACACGCACACGCACACGCACACACACACACACACGCACGCGCACACACACACACACACACACACACACACACGCAAACACGCACATGCACACACACACACACACACACACACACGCACGCGCACACACACACACACACACACACACACACACACACGCACGCGCACACACACACACACACGAAGCAAAGCCTCATAATTCTTCATGACTTCTAAGGTCAACAGATGGAACAATCTCCCCGACCATTCATCTTACTGCAGCAGCCTTCAGAGAGAAATGTTCCATGTACAAACAAGACTGTCCTGAAAGCTCTGCATTTATCCTCATCACGCTAGAGGACACAAATATATCTCTTTCTGGTTTCACCGTAAACCTATTAGCTTAGGTCGAGAAACAAAGGTAGAGGTCTTTTAGTTGGAGGCCAGATTTGAGTGGGCCTGACCTCAAAGTGACTTTCCATACGTTACTGTACAGTACTAGGTCTTTGAAGTGCACACAACTGCAGTTTCAAACGGGGCCCTGTAGCTTTCTGACTGTCTGTTAATGGGACTGTCAGACAGGTAAGAGGAGGAGGGACGTGGGCTTTTTAAAGAGTGCCATCTCATCTCTGGGGTCCCACAGACCTGGAACAGTCACATCTCGTCAGGTTAGAGGTGTCGATATCGTCAGAACCCTGCTGAGATGAAAGAGAGAAGGAGACCAACGGCCATGACAGGTGCTGTTCCCTGAGAAGGGTGGGGGGTATGGGGGGGGGGGTTTCATCAAGGCATTAACTCCACATGCACGGATGCGCACACACACACACAAAAGCGAGCACACACACACACACAGGTCCCTTACGGTGCCTGGGGGGTGGGGTAGTGCTGCCAGCCTGGCCAATTGCTTTGAATTTAATGTCGGCGTTTGTACTTGGCCTTGTAAGCTTCACAGCCAGCTGTTTCATGCACCGGTAACTTTCATACTGATGTCAGCATCGGCGACGCGTCCAATTGGCTTGGGGAATATACACGTCCCCTAAAGTAAATTGAATACAAATCTGCCAAAATTTGCTGTATAATTACTCGTGCCTACACAGAAATAAATCAAATCATTCACCATACTACACCAGAGAGCATGATTTGGCCACAGAGGATCATTCGCTTCTTTTAAAAATGTGCTGTGGATTGTTTTAAGCATGCAATTTGGGCAGCGAGCGCAGAAAATAGCCTACCAAATAGCTGATTGTTGATTTGCAGCTGTCAGTGAAAAGCAGTTAAATAGACCTAGGCTAATCGCAATATATATATATATTTTTTTAACAATCGTAGGAAAAACTATTTAGAAAGCAAATGGCTATTGCTGAAAAGAGAAGACAAAGAAAATACTAATCTGTCTCTATCAAACTTCTCGACTCCCAACTAAGCGAACAGTAGCCTATCTTTTTTTATTTGACCTTGATTTATACAGGTTTTTCTCATTGGAATAACATCTCTTTTCCAAGAGAGACCTGGCATCTTACTATCTTAACGGCACCAGCAGAACACATCAGCAGTACCACAGGTGAGGGCATCCACATTCACTGTCTTTATGGTTGGATCAGAACCACTGGAAAGGTTCTTCTGGGGGACAGTAACTCCCTCCTCCAGGCTAGATGGACGTCTTATTGCAGTTTGTGTCTCTCCTTTTCCTAGGCCTAGATTAGATGGTTGAATTCAAGACAAGGACGTTTGCGCAGGTCTGTTTGTAAGTGTCGGCAGGGTAGGCTAGTCATTTCTGTCGTAATAAAAAAAGACATCGCTTGTGTCTCCAGTCATATAAAGTGTAGTAGAATTACATAAAATGAGTTCATAAACCTCCACATTATTCCTGCACAAACAAGAAACGTCTCGGACTATGTCCTGTGTTGTTCAGAATTGTCTTTTGCGAACAGTGATTGAGTTATATTATGAACCTAAATGATGACGATTCAATCGACTCATCACATTAGGTCTTACATTAGCCTGCAAAGGCGAGGACAGACGCATGCAGTCCTTTATTATAAAGGTGCAATTTCCTCAAACTTGAAACTCACAAAGCCCTTATGGACGTGGCCACTGGACGTCGGCCTGGTTGTGACTTGATAGTGTGTATTATGCATCTATTCCACTGTGTGCGCAGTTCCACAAGTAAATGAGTCAATTTAGGAGGAGGTTATGGTGGTTGACATTGTATATGCCGTTTCACAGACTTTAAACCTAATACTGCGGTGATAATTCATGACTGGGATCTTTTTGTTGTTGTTGTTGCCCTTCTCCAAATAGGATTTTGGTGTTTTTAAATTGTGTTAAAGTGCAGTAAATTAACTTCATATTCCAACAAATGTCCCACTTTGCCATACCCTAGGATTAGCTGAACTGACGCCACTGGGGGAGTGATACATCGCTGAATTCAGAGAGAGAGAGCGTGAGAGAGAGAGAGATAGAGAGACAGTGAGAGAGAGAGATAGAGAGACAGTGAGAGAGAGAGAGAGATAGAGAGACAGTGAGAGAGAGAGAGAGAGAGAGAGATAGAGAGACAGTGAGAGAGAGAGAGAGATAGAGAGACAGTGAGAGAGAGAGAGAGATAGAGAGACAGAGAGAAAGACAGAGAGAGAGAGAGAGACAGCGGGGAAGGGTAACAACAGTGACTCATCATTGATTCTGATGTCGCCATGGCACCCACACAGTGAAACAGAACAAGCTCCAAAACAAAGAGTAAAGAAAGGGGGGACAGTGGAACGTGAAGAAGAAAGAGAGAGAGACACTGTTGTTGCTGCATTGTTACAGTACTTCACCCCCCAGGTCCTTCTCTCTTTCTCTTTCTGTTACCCCCCCCCCTTCCCATCCCTCTGTTTTCCCCCTCTTCCAAAACACGGCTCCTACACTACGAGCTAAAGCTCATGGGCTTAAGGCATCCATGCTACACAATCAGACGCTACATTTCCTGCACTTGAAGAGGGTGCTCCTGGGTATTACTCTGCTGAGCCCATTGTCAGCCTCTAACACACCGTGGGGGGACTTCTGTGCTGATTTGATAAAGAGCGTACGAACACAGAGGAAGAACAGCGCCGTGCACAGCCATAGCTGTTTTAATAGAGACCGACGCTGTAGATCTAAGCATGGCGAAGCGGGCTGCTCCTGACTCCAGTAGGATGTCCTTGGATCTCTAATTCACCTGTGTGCCCACAGAAAAGGGAAACAAAAACACAGCTCTCATTCAGAGCTGCTGGTATGTCAGGATCTAACTTACGAATGATTTCACCGTTTCAACCTCGTTATTGTGGCGGTATTGCTCTCCTCGTGGGAGCAACCACACAAAGGGGACTGCACGTTGTCCTTGGAGACATGCACAACAAGGGTGGCCTGGCCTTGCTTGAACTCGGCGCCCAATGAGCAGTTTAGGGAGTTAAGTTTCTGGCTCAAGGAAACATCGGTGGTAAAAGGCACCTGAGATATTGATGCCAACAAACCTACAATTGCCGGCTCACGCCCCGCTAGATTTATGGTAGAGGTGGTGGAGAGGTGAAGAGGGGCCCAGGTGGGAGGCCTGCGGAGCAGGTTACATCTGAGCCCCACTGGCCTCTTCTGGAAGCCCTGGTCCATTAATAACAATAGAATTGCTGGGTACCTAAGTTGTTCTGTGATTAATAGTTTGGTGGCTAAAAATAGTTAGTCCAACTCCTGAGTTTTTGTTCCTATATGCAATTTAATTATGCAATTTAAGAGCAGACTACGGAATTCATTTGACATGTTTTTGCAGAGAGAGAGAGAGAGAGAGAGAGAGAGAGAGAGAGAGAGAGAGAGATGAAGATAAAGAGACACTTCATTGCACGGGTCACATTTGGGGTGACCTAATCTGCGAGGTACTTTGAAATAATTACAAATAAAGACAACCAAAATGAACGCAGTCACACCCGCTGGTTTTTCTCTTACACTAAGTGAAGGTTTATTAGCCAGGGAGTTCATTATTAGAAAACTCCCACATTGTCTTAGAGCTCTATCTGCCTAATAGTATTGTTGGTTTGTTTCTAGTTCTTTGCACACCCGACTGCTACTTTTGTCTTCTCTCACACAGATCTGCAGAAACCACACAGATCTGCAGAAACCACACAGATCTGCAGAAACCACACAGATCTACAGAAACCACACAGATCTACAGAAACCACACAGATCTACACTCACATGGACACAATCGCGCACATATGCGTGCATGCACACTCACACTCTCTCCTCTTTCCTTCCCTTATCCCCCTCCTCTTAAACATCACCCCTCATCATTCTCTCTCTCTCCTCTCCCCTCATCCTAAGCATCATTCTTTTATAAATCCTTTCTGAGGAGCCTCCCCATGCAGGACTGGACCGCCCCAATCGTTGTCCTTTCCTACCCTGGAAAGACCGCTCCAAATGTTGTCCCGTCCTGCCCTGGACAGACCGCCCCAATCCTAGTCCCAGTCCTGCCCTGGACAGACCTGTCTCAATCTTACTCCCAGTCCCCTCCTGGACAGAGCCCAGAGGAACAATAACCATTACACTTGCAGAAAGAGAGAGGAGAAGCCAAGAGAGAGGGAGAGAGAGAGGGAGGGAGGGAGAGAGAGGATGGAGAAAGGGAGAAGAGACTAAAATATGACAATACATTCATTAATAGAGGCGGGGAGAGAAGGATTGGGAGGAAGAAGATAAAGGGAGGAAGAGAGGCAGAGGAGAGAGAATGACCTGATGCGGGGCTTTACCTGTGCACTGGTTGATTTATGGAAAAGGTGGTGGAGAGGAGTGGCCCGGGTGGGAGGCCTGCAGAGCGGGTTACGTCAGAGCCCTACTGGCCTCTTCTGGAAGCCCTGGTCCATTAATAACTGTTTTAAATGGACTGGAATGAAACTACATGCCTTCTTCTACATCCTCAAATCACTTAAATTGTTCTGTGATTAATAGTTCGGTAGCTAAAAAGTTATTCCAACCCTTGAGTTGTTGCTCCAATATGCAATTTAAGAGAAGACTACGGAATTTCCTTGACATGTTTTTGCAGTGAGAGAGAAAAAAAGAAAGCGAGACTTCACACTTCATTGCGCAGGTCACATTTGGGGTGACCCAATCTGCGAGGTACTTTGAAATAATTACAAGAGAAGTCACAAATGAAATGAACGCCGTCACACCCGCTGGTTTTCTCTCTTACACAAAGTGAGGGTTTATTAGCCAAGGAGTTCATTATTAGAAAACTCCCATATTGTCTTAGAGCTCTATCTGCCTAATAGTATTGTTGTTTTGTTTCTAGTTCTTTGCACTCTGGGAGAAGTCACGTACCCACCACGTGACTGCTAGTGTTGTCTTCTCCCACTGTCTACCACATCGCAGACACTACAATGGCTCTCGGTGGTGCCTAAATGATTTCCACTCCCCCTCCTGTCTACCACATCACAGACACTACAATGGCTCTCGGTGGTGCCTAAATGATTTCCACTCCCCCTCTCTTTCTTTCTATGCAGCGGGAGCTTTTGTCTCTTTCTTCCCCACCATTGCATCAGAATTGCATCAGAATGGTGTTCTTCAATTATTATTTTATTGCTGAGGGTTGAAGAGTTTTCAAAGAACTGTCAGGGGGGGGGGCTGTTGGCAAAGTTTGAAATCAAGAAGAATAAGAACACATCTAACAATCACAGTTTATAGACAGACAGACAGAAGTGAAGGAGTGTATGACTGCTGAGAGTGTTGAAGATGTGTGTTGCGTGCCTGGAGAGATGTTGGTGTGCTTTGGTTGTTACACTCTATTTGAACCCACTATTTGGTACCATTAGAGTTAAGTTTATATTGAAAACAGAGTATTGTTACTAGGTAGGCTTTCTGATGTGTGTCACGTTGATGTGTAACGCAGACTCTGGGAGTCGAGAAGCAAGCACAGGGGGTGAATTTAATAAAACAATAAACATGGACTAATATAAAAACAAGAGAAGTGTCTGGACATGGAAACAAAGCTAATACTGACTGGGGAATGAACCAAAGGGAATGACCAATATAGGGGAGGTAATCATAGAAGTGATGGAGTCCAGGTGAGTCTAATGAGGCGCAAGTGCGCGTAATGATGGTAGCAGGTGTGTGTAATGATAAGTATGATGTGTTCGGTTGGGTTGTCGTCACAGTAAAAGCGTTAACAGTTTAAAGGTAGAACTGGTAGTCAGGCGATGACTAGTGTGGTTTAGGTGTGAGGAAGTAGCACATAGGCTAGTCTTCCTATAGTGCTCTAGTGTCTGAGATATTTCCACTCGTCCTTATCCGACTCACTCTGTCATACACCAACTGAATATTAAACTAGTGTAGCCTTGGAAACAAGAGATTGTAAGACAAATCATGGCAAATAAACGCACATGCATATCCAAACACACACTTTCTAAATGTATTGTATTTCTCAACACATTGTAACTAGAGTGACAGAGCCTGGTAGAGTGGGATAAAGGAATATGACATGGCCGGTTGGCAAAGCCATGAATTGCTTGATAGTTTCTATGTTACTTTTTTTCTATGTTACAAACTGACTATTTGACATGAAGCGTCCAGCAAAATGCCAGCGCGATACTGCAACATCAGACTCCAATTAATCATTTCAAAAGCTATGCTGCCTGCAGGGTGATGTCTGTCAGTCCAAACGCAGACTAGAGATGATTATTATTACAAATGACCACCTCTTAAGGCGTAGAAATCTCTTTGAAATGGGCCGTCTTAGGGAAAATATTGAAATCGTGGGGATGGAGAGAAAAGAGAGAGAGAAAAAAGAGGGAGATAGAGATTCAACATTAAATAGGATTTCAGCTGAAAGCAAAAGAAGGTTCCTGTCTTTTTTTCCCTCCCCCCATTTTTCCCATGCAGTTTCTTCTCTCTACTCCATTTGATGTAACTCGAGTCTAAATGAGATAAAACAAGCTGACGTGACATGTTTATTTCAACCTATCGCTCCCATCTCCCAGGCCCTTAGTCTACGCCTATACCCAATCGCTAAAACAAGACCAAATTGCCTTTGACATGCTTAATTTTTTGGCTTGGGTTCCATTATTCTGAATTTTCCTTTAAAGTCTGAGAAGACGAAGGCCTTTACAATAAGAGGAAAAAGCTAAATGGCTGCCACGTGTTGTGATTATAATATACATGAAAGTTCTCCTCACTACATTGAAGCAGAGAAAGTTTTTTTGAACTCGACCATGTAAATGTTGCTTTCTCCACACTTCCATAACCCATTCCCAACCAGGGTTCTAAAGAGGTAGCTAGCATGGTTTATATGAGACATTACTAGCATTCAATTAGCATATGATGTAAATACACAGCGAACGAAGACTTGAGAGGTCAAAGTATTGTTCAAATTGACTGTTTCATAGCACGGATGCTATGATCCCTTTGGGTTTGATAATTACTTAATGAATGATGCAAAAATCAAGGTCTCTCGTCACAAAAAAAAACAATGCAGTTACATCCAGGTTGCTAATTGCTAATTGCTAATTGATGTCGTAGCTCGTTGACTTTTCATTGAAACTCATGACCAAGTAAAACAACGTGTGTGGCGGATTCCTAAATGTCTTTTCCATTATGGTTAGAAGCCTGTGAGTTAAGGAGGCTAGATAATGATTTAGGAGATGCCGGGAGACAAATTGACTGACGAGCAAAATGGGAGCACTGGCCCTCCACTTCAATCCCTCCCCCCTTCCCAGTGTGTGTGTGTGTCTCTGTGTGTGTGTGTGTCCGTGCGCGCTTGTCCAACCCTTCAAGGATGTGTTAATCACTTGCGTTTAAAGGCAGTCCAATGAAGACGGCCTTTCTCACAGGCTAATGCATCTCATTTAACACAATGACATCTTAATGGCCGTTTGATGACAGTGTGGTGCGAGAGAGCCCCCGACAGTCGCCGAGATCAACGGTCGCCATGGGAGCGGCGGCCGTGGCGACGCCATATCTTTTAGAGGACATGATCAAACCCCCTTCAGATCTGTGTCAGACTTGGAAATTGGTCCACCTCACAGGGGTGCTGCCCTAATCCCCCTCCCCTCCTCACTACACTTTCATCCCAAACTCTCCCCTCCTGAAAAAGTCCCTTGAAGATCCTCAGCGCCCCAAAATCAAAAGGAGACATCCTTCAACTTGAGCACGTGGGGATCATTATTAATGCCCTATCCACACAACCAGTACTTTCATTCTCAACCTCTCCTCTATTAAATGCAGCAAATGACCTACAACCTTTTATTAACACTCCAATGTCTAACATGCAGGTGTTCAAAACGCAACAACCAAAGGGCTTTCTTGGACCGGATAATGAAAAGGCCTGCCAGAGAGATCTCACAGGCGATTGGGCCCACCGACCAAGTCAAGATGAAAAACAGAAGAGGGCTTAAACTTCACAAGGTATGAGATTGACAAGACTCACCCTCTCACCCTCTCTGTCGTCTCACTCAGACAGAGGAAAGAGGCCTCTTCTTTTCACGTGCTGTCAAAGGTGCCACCCAGACTCCCAGTGTTTCAGCAGAGATCTCTCCAGCCCGATTGGGTTTCCTAAGACAAACCGAAACAGAGGCCGGCTACTACAAAACACCATGATGGAAGACTGTGGTGCTGTGTGTCTATGTATGTGTGTTTTACTCTTTTTTTCCAGGCCAAGTGTCATTTTAGGACACACTACCTGAAGTGCCTGCAGGCGATTGGCCCCCCGTCCCAGACCTGATGAAAAACATAAGGGCGCTTAAATTTCACAGGGGATGAGATTACGAAAACCGGTGGGGTGGCCCATTACCCCTTCCATCTCCCTTTCTTTCTCCATCGCTCTCTCTCTTACTCCTTCCTTCCATCCTTTCCTCTTTCCCACTCGATCCTCTCTCTCCTCTCTCTCCTCTCTCTCCTCTCTCTCCTCTCTCTCTCTCAGACAGAAGAAAGAGGCCCCTCATTTCTCATGCTATCAAAGCGGCCTCCTAGAGTGTTACAGCGGAGAGCTCTCCAGTCTGATTGGGTTTCCTGAGACCTGCTTCTACTGATTGGTGTGTTGTGGGGGGGATTTACACTTTGTTTTGAAGCCCAACAGTCATTTTGGGACACACTAATTGTGGAACGAAAAGACACACAACTAGTCCCGAAACAAACAACAAAAGACATTCGCTCTTTCTGTCCGTCTCTCCCCCTTTCTGTCTGTCTCTCCCTTTTTCTGTCCCTCTCTCCCTCTTTCTGTCTGTCTCTCCCTCTTTCTGTCTGTCTCTCCCCCTTTCTGTCTGTCTCTCCCTTTTTCTGTCTGTCTCTCCCCCTTTCTGTCCGTCTCTCCCTCTTTCTGTCTGTCTCTCCCCATTTCTGTCTGTCTCTCCCTTTTTCTGTCCGTCTCTCCCTCTTTCTGTCCCTCTCTCCCTCTTTCTGTCCCTCTCTCCCTCTTTCTGTCCGTCTCTCCCTCTTTCTGTCTGTCTCTCCCTCTTTCTGTCTGTCTCTCCCTCTTTCTGTCTGTCTCTCCCTCTTTCTGTCTGTCTCTCCCCCTTTCTGTCTGTCTCTCCCTTTTTCTGTCTGTCTCTCCCCCTTTCTGTCTGTCTCTCCCTCTTCTGTCTGTCTCTCCCCCTTTCTGTCTGTCTCTCCCTTTTTCTGTCCGTCTCTCCCTCTTTCTGTCCCTCTCTCCCTCTTTCTGTCCCTCTCTCCCTCTTTCTGTCCGTCTCTCCCTCTTTCTGTCTGTCTCTCCCTCTTTCTGTCTGTCTCTCCCTCTTTCTGTCTGTCTCTCCCCCTTTCTGTCCGTCTCTCCCTTTTTCTGTCCGTCTCTCCCTTTTTCTGTCCGTCTCTCCCTTTTTCTGTCCCTCTCTCCCTCTTTCTGTCTGTCTCTCCCTCTTTCTGTCTGTCTCTCCCCCTTTCTGTCTGTCTCTCCCCCTTTCTGTCCGTCTCTCCCTTTTTCTGTCCGTCTCTCCCTTTTTCTGTCCCTCTCTCCCTCTTTCTGTCCGTCTCTCCCTTTTTCTGTCCATCTCTCCCCTTTCTGTCCATCTCTCCCTTTTTCTGTCCGTCTCTCCCTCTTTCTGTCCCTCTCTCCCTCTTTCTGTCCGTCTCTCCCCCTTTCTGTCCGTCTCTCCCCTTTTCTGTCCGTCTCTCCCTCTTTCTGTCCTTCTCTCCCTCTTTCTGTCCGTCTCTCCCTCTTTCTTTCCGTCTCTCCCTCTTTCTGTCCGTCTCTCCCCTTTCTGTCCGTCTCTCCCCCTTTCTGTCCGTCTCTCCCTTTTTCTGTCCGTCTCTCCCTTTTTCTGTCCGTCTCTCCCTCTTTCTGTCCGTCTCTCCCCCCTTTCTGTCCGTCTCTCCCCCTTTCTGTCCGTCTCTCCCCATTTTTGTCCGTCTCTCCCCATTTTTGTCCGTCTCTGCCCCTTTCTGTCCGTCTCTCCCCCTTTCTGTCCGTCTCTCCCCCTTTCTGTCCGTCTCTGCCCCTTTCTGTCCGTCTCTGCCCCTTTCTGTCCGTCTCTCCCCTTTCTGTCCGTCTCTGCCCCTTTCTGTCCGTCTCCCCTCTTTCTGTCCGTCTCTCCCTCTTTCTGTCCGTCTCTCCCTCTTTCTGTCCGTCTCTCCCTCTTTCTGTCCGTATCTCCCTCTTTCTGTCCGTCTCTCCCTCTTTCTGTCCGTCTCTCCCTCTTTCTGTCCGTCTCTCCCTCTTTCTGTCCGTCTCTCCCTCTTTCTGTCCGTATCTCCCTCTTTCTGTCCGTCTCTCCCTTTTTCTGTCCGTCTCTCCCTTTTTCTGTCCCTCTCTCCCTCTTTCTGTCCGTCTCTCCCTCTGTCCATCTCTCCCCCTTTCTGTCCGTCTCTCCCTTTTTCTGTCCGTCTCTCCCTCTTTCTGTCCGTATCTCCCTCTTTCTGTCCCTCTCTCCCTCTTTCTGTCCGTCTCTCCCCTTTGTCCGTCTCTCCCCCTTTCTGTCCGTCTCTCCCCCTTTCTGTCCGTATCTCCCCTTTCTGTCCGTATCTCCCTCTTTCTGTCCGTATCTCCCTTTTCTGTCCGTATCTCCCTCTTTCTGTCCGTCTCTCCCTCTTTCTGTCCGTCTCTCCCTCTTTCTGTCCGTCTCTCCCCCTTTCTGTCCGTCTCTCCCCTTTTCTGTCCGTCTCTCCCTCTTTCTGTCCCTCTCTCCCTCTTTCTGTCTGTCTCTCCCTTTTTCTGTCCGTCTCTCCCCCTTTCTGTCCGTCTCTCCCCTTTTCTGTCCGTCTCTCCCTCTTTCTGTCCCTCTCTCCCTCTTTCTGTCCGTCTCTCCCCTTTCTGTCTGTCTCTCCCCTTTCTGTCCGTCTCTCCCTCTTTCTGTCCCTCTCTCCCCCTTTCTGTCCGTCTCTCCCCCTTTCTGTCCGTCTCTGCCCCTTTCTGTCCGTCTCTCCCCTTTCTGTCCGTATCTCCCTCTTTCTGTCCGTATCTCCCTCTTTCTGTCCGTCTCTCCATCTTTCTGTCCGTCTCTCCCTCTTTCTGTCCGTCTCTCCCTCTTTCTGTCCGTCTCTCCCTCTTTCTGTCCGTATCTCCCTCTTTCTGTCCGTATCTCCCTCTTTCTGTCCGTATCTCCCTCTTTCTGTCCGTATCTCCCTTTTCTGTCCGTATCTCCCTCTTTCTGTCCGTCTCTCCCTCTTTCTGTCCGTATCTCCCTCTTTCTGTCCGTCTCTCCCCCTTTCTGTCCGTATCTCCCTCTTTCTGTCTGTCTCTCCCTTTTTCTGTCCGTCTCTCCCTCTTTCTGTCCGTATCTCCCTCTTTCTGTCCGTATCTCCCTCTTTCTGTCTGTATCTCCCTCTCTACCTCCCTCTATGTGTGTGTCTCAATATGTGAACTCAGTGTGCTCAACAGGTAAATATTAGAAGGTGTTTGAGGGTTCTGCTGTTGAGTCTGTTGTGTCTGTCTTCTAAGCTCCTCAGCCAAAGGGTCGATGGATGACAGGCAGCTCCTCAGCCAAAGGGTCGATGGATGACAGGCAGCTCCTCAGCCAAAGGGTCGATGGATGACAGGCAACTCCTCAGCCAAAGGGTCGATGGAGGACAGGCAGCTCCTCAGCCAAAGGATGACAGGCAGCTCCTCAGCCAAAGGGTCAATGGATGACAGGCAGCTCTGTGTGTTTTCTTTACAGCTCATGAATAAGAGGAAATTAGACCTTCGTTGTAACCCAATGGGTTGTTGTTGTTTCACCAATGTTTTGATCGTCCACTTTTAGGACAATTTTTCTTATTGTTGCATAATACGTCAGATTAGTAAGCATTCAGGAGTTAAGTTAGGCCTGCAGATATTATACATGTACTCTTAGAAGGTTGATGTGCTTCACTGATTCAAATCCAACAGAATCAAATTAAACTTGTTAGAAGATTAGCAGGGGCTACAGGACACGAATGACTTATTAATAAGTACGTGTGATACTTAAACACATCTGAAGAAGCATGAACGCTAAAACCAAAGAGGAGTTGCAAAATAGTTTAGACTTTTACAGCAAAAATGTTAAAGAAAATTTTTTTTATTTTGGTTCATATCCGTTCTGACTTCAAAAACAACATTTGCTTTGGTAACAGGCAAGTTTTCACAGCACTACCAGAGACACTGGTCCCACACTAAAGACTAAAATAAGAACAAATCATGTTTTTATTATAATCATGCCTTTTAATATCCTATCAATTGATCATCTGGTCGGGATAAACAAGTGGATCATTTTGCTTTTCATGTCATTTCATTGTGTATGTATTTCATGTAGTTTAACCCATAACTAAAGAATTTGAATGTGTATGTTTTGAAAACTACATGAGTATAGATCTGAACACAAGGCCCCAATAGTTTTCCACAGGGACATTTGATGGAAGGTCAGTCCCATAAGAAGGGAAGCCCAACTGCTTCTCTAGTGTCCATCAACACAACCATAATGTCTTTGAAATCTATTAAGACAGATCCATGAAGAAGGTCAATCAAGCACAGGTAGCCTACGTTACATGAATCAACTGAATAACGCAGGTTTCATGTGTTTACTGCAGACGACACATCCACTACATATGCACTGAACTCACATCTCCTCCTCAGAGAATTAACGAGTGACACACAGTATGGAGGGGATGGAAAATACATTCCTAGTACAGGATTTGCAAACAAAACTTAGGAGGAGGATTGAGTAGCTTCCGCTCGGCCCCAAAACTGCTTAGTCGCCGGTATTTGCTGAGTATATGCTAATCAACCCTCTCTCTCTCTCCATTTTAAGAACAGCCCAGTCAGTTCTCACTAAGCTTTAATCCATGACAGTTCTTTCTGAACATGAGCTAATATTAGTTTCATGCCCCTGGTGAGTACGGACCTATAAAGCTGGAGGGTACGCCCTGCTCCCTTTGTAGTGCACAGATTTTGACCAGGGCTCCAAAGTAGTGCACTGTATAGGGAGTAGGGTCCCATTTTTACCCTGACAGTGTTATACATTACAGAGGATATTTCATCTTGCTTTGAACTTCTCTCTCCTGCATGCTATATTTTCTCTGCTGGACTCTTAGCGGTCTCGTTCTCTTTCCTGGTGATATGCTACAACCACTAGCATTCCCTTAACGATCACTAATGTCTGAGATGCATGTCTCGCTTTAGGGCAATAATGGACTACACTTAATTTGATAGTCCCGTGTTCATCAGATATTCACCTAGTAATAACACGGTGAAAGGGTAATTAGGTATTTCGCTGAATTCTTTGAAGGTAATACCAGAGTGCACGTTGTTAGATAAGTACCAAGTAAAACAGGACTGATGATATGCAAAGCTTGGGTAGCAGAAGAAGCTTCTACCAAGCTTTGAACTTGTTCTGAGATCCAATGAGCTCTAAACCATCATTACGCCCCATTACTCACACCCTCTAAACAGGAGTTTGAACCTGTCAGGAGTCTGTTGTGACAGAGACAGTCGTGAACCAACAGCCTACAGTGGCCTGTTAGGCCGTGACACGCTGAGGCCCGGCAGATGTGCTTTAATATTCGCAAACACGCTGCTTTTCCAGGTTGGAAGAGAGACATCCTGAATCAGCCGCCACAGCAGGTTATCGAGAGCAGAGAATAACGTTCAGGGCCACTGCAAGGTAAACACCAGTCATGCCTCCCCTGCTACACTTAATCAACAGCCCCAAGCATCAACACTGGGGTTGCATCCCAAATAGCACCCTATTCCCTACATAGTGTGCTACTTTTGACCAGGACCCATAGGCTTCCCAAAGGGCTGTGGTCAAACGTAGTGCACTATGTAGGGAATAGGGTACCAGTTGGGATGAAGCCTGGCTCTGTCAGCCTCCCCAGCATGAGGCTCCTGACTGCTGCCCGTCTGGTTGGCGCCACCTCGGGCACTTCTCTCTCGCACTGATGGGATTATTTCTTATTTCATCTTTTAAAAAATGCTGAGGTACTGTACCGTCCACTTCCATGAGTAAGCACTTGAAAAACAAATAAGGAAATGGATTTTCTCTGGATAACAGAAGGCTGGGGGAAGGTATTTGTTTTATTTCGAATTTGTTTGTTGAGTGCTGTGTGTGAGAGGTGGGTTTCAAACAGGTCGTTTTACCTTGCTTCTAAACAAACACCTTAATCAAAATTCTATCCTCGAAACACTTGCTTGGGAGGGGAGTGGCTTTAATAACAATAAGGACACCTGAGGTGCATTCGCATGAACCAATGAAGTCTTCAAACAAGGACCCCAAAATTGCAAAAATACTTATCAGATAGGGTATGTGTGGGTTTATATTTGTCCAACTGAAAACCATGCACTTACTTCCAAGTCCCACACTAGCCAACACACTGCATCACATTTAGACCCCAATACTTCCCAGAAATGTAATTCCATCTAGTAGATCTGATCTTGGGTTCATCTTAATAAGTCATTTGAGGACGCTGTCGATCTGGAGAGTTGCCTGTCTACCCATCCATATCGCTCTGTCCAAACTGACGTTTCTTCTCCAGGATGAGTCTGGATTTGCCTCCTAGCCCTACGATTTCTACAATATGGACACATTCTGACCGTTCTGATTGGTCCCAGAAACCGATGGGTTGGGCCAGAGTCAGCCTCCATCACGTTATCAACTTTGACACTCTGATTGGTTAGATTTGTTAGAGATGATCCAATCACTGATGAATGTGTCTTGTACAACACCCCTCATTTTGTGGAATTGCATTCAGGGTGAGTTGTCAGGCAAAAGAATGACAGGGTCCGGTCTCATCTACGTTGTGTAACTCCCTTGTCCCCACTTCCTGCTAGGCCCACTAATCCCACCTGTGTGGTGTGTATCGCTGACTACAAAGCCACCCTAAGGGGAGGGAAGGAGCCCAGAAGACAGCGGTGAGACGGAGATAAGGCTTCTCCTTCCCAGTGTCCACTAATAGCATTTCTCCCTTCCCTGGCATCCCCCCTCGCCGCGGCTCTAAATCATAACGCAGTCCTTATTAATGGCTTGTCAGGCGACTTAACATTTATTTCATGTGAATTCATCTGAACGGGATTTTACAAATGGCTCAAGCGCCACGGCGTCGCTCCTGAACCTCCTTGTTGAAATAACGTGCCTTGTCCCCCCCTGTGAATTTCAATGACGGAACGTCGTGGAGCGGCCGTTACCGCAGTAGCCGGCGTTTGTTATTGTGCCCAGGGTAAAAGGAACATGAGGAATGGCTATATTTAGGGTGGTCAGAAATATCCCAGCGTGAGGTCGTTTGTTAAAAACGATAGGCATTGTCAGGGGACATTGAGGCAGATGTCCCGGGTAGACATAGTCAATTAATCTCTTGGCATAATGCGGTGAGGAGAGAAATGCTTTCTGCACACAGACACACACACGTCCAAGCCAAACCAAGCCAATTTGACACTCACAGGCCACCATTAAAGCACACAGACACACACACACACACATCCAATCAAAGTAAAAATGCTCAGCCAACGCTTCTACATCCTGTCCATTGCCTTAAATAACTCTTCCTCATCAAGCCGTTCAGGGTAACACTTTGAAGATGGAGGAGTGAGAGAGGGGGAAGAGAGCCAGACTGAAGGAGCATGCCAACAGGAGATGCTAACAAGATGCATCTGTAGAAGGGATCTCCCCTAAACCTAAGTGAAGCCGACAGGGTCTCTCTCGGCAGGATTTACGGTCACCCATTATTTCATTTTGTGATTACCAAGTGTTCCCCTGCATTGGCACTTCCAGAAAGAAGGCCTGGTGTGCTGACACAAATTGATTTTGGGAGCCAGGAGACAATCTATTTCCCTCTAAGCTGATAGGAGAGAGAGAGAGAGAGAGAGAGAGAGAGAGAGAGAGAGAGAGAGAGAGAGAGAAATGGAGAGGGAGAGAGAGGGAGCGGGAGCGAGAGAGAGAGAGAAATGGAGAGGGAGAGAGAGGGAGCAGGAGCGAGAGAGAGAGAGAGAGAAATGGAGAGGGAGAGCGAGAGAGGGAGAGGGAGCGGGAGCGAGAGAGGGAGCGGGAGCGAGAGAGAGAGAGAGAGAAATGGAGAGGGAGAGCGAGAGAGAGGGAGAGGGAGTGAGAGAGAGAAAGAGAGTGGGAGAGCAAGAAAGAGACAGAGAGCGAGAAAGACAGAGAGAGAGAGAGAGAGAGAGAGAGAGAAAGACAGAGCGAGAGAGAGAGGTGGGATGGAGAGAGTGGTGAGGAAGGGCTAGATAGAGGGTTCTAGGAAGGTTGATGGAGGTGGCTTGGCAGCTACTTCCCATCTCCAAAGACTAACACTGTTGCAGATCCCATCTGTGGTAACAGAATTTAAATATGAACAGTGGGGAGAACAAGTATTTGATACACTGCCGATTTTGCAGGTTTTCCTACTTACAAAGCATGTAGAGGTCTGTAATTTTTTTATCATAGGTACACTTCAACTGTGAGAGACGGAATCTAAAACAAAAATCCAGAAAATCACATTGTATGACTTTTAAGTAATTAATTTACATTTTATTGCATGACATAAGTATTTGATACATCTGAAAAGCAGAACTTAATATTTGGTACAGAATCCTTTGTTTGCAATTACAGAGATCATACGTTTCCTGTAGTTCTTGACCAGGTTTGCACACACTGCAGCAGGGATTTTGGCCCACTCCTCCATACAGACCTTCTCCAGATCCTTCAGGTTTCGGGGCTGTCGCTGGGCAATACGGACTTTCAGCTCCCTCCAAAGATTTTCTATTGGGTTCAGGTGTGGAGACTGGCTAGGCCACTCCAGGACCCTGAGATGCTTCTTACGGAGCCACTCCTTAGTTGCCCTGGCTGTGTGTTTCGGGTCCTTGTCATGCTGGAAGACCCAGCCACGACCCATCTTCAATGCTCTTACTGAGGGAAGGAGGTTGTTGGCCAAGATCTCGCGATACATGGTCCCATCCATCCACCCCTCAATACGGTGCAGTCGTCATGTCCCCTTTGCAGAAAAGCATTCCCAAAGAATGATGTTTCCACCTCCATGCTTCATGGTTGGGATGGTGCTCTTGGGGTTGTACTCATCCTTCTTCTTCCTCCAAACACGGCGAGTGGCGTTTAGACCAAAAAGCTCTATTTTTGTTCTCCCATTCCTCCTCTGGATCATCCAGATGGTCATTGGCAAAACTTCAGACGGGCCTGGACATGCGCTGGCTTGAGCAGGGGGACCTTGCTTACGCTGCAGGATTTTAATCCATGGCGGCGTAGTGTGTTACTAATGGTTTTCTTTGAGACTGTGGTCCCAGCTCTCTTCAGGTCACTGACCAGGTCCTGCCGTGTAGTTCTGGGCTGATCCCTCACCTTCCTCATGGTCATTGATGCCCCACGAGGTGAGATCTTGCATGGAGCCCCAGACCGAGGGTGATTGACCGTCATCTTGAACTTCTTCCATTTTCTAATAATTGCGCCAACAGTTGTTGCCTTCTCACCAAGCTGCTTGCCTATTGTCCTGTAGCCAATCCCAGCCTTGTGCAGGTCTACAATTTTATCGCTGATGTCCTTACACAGCTCTCTGGTCTTGACCATTGTGGAGAGGTTGGAGTCTGTTTGATTGAGTGTGTGGACAGGTGTCTTTTATACAGGTAACAAGTTCAAACAGGTGCAGTTAATGCAGGTAATGAGTGGAGAACAGGAGGGCTTCTTAAAGAAAAACTAACAGGTCTGTGAGAGCCGGAATTGTTACTGGTTGGTAGGTGATCAAATACTGATGTCATGCAATAAAATGCAAATGAATTACTTAAAAATCATACAATGTGATTTTCTGGATTTTTGTTTTAGATTCCGTCTCTCACAGTTGAAGTGTACCTATGATAAAAATTACAGACCTCTACATGTTTTATAAGTAGGAAAACCTGCAAAATCGGCAGTGTATCAAATAATTGTTCTCCCCACTGTATGTATGTATGTACAGTGCCTTGCGAAAGTATTCGGCCCCCTTGAACTTTGCGACCTTTTGCCACATTTTAGGCTTCAAAAATAAAGATATAAAACTGTATTTTTTTGTGAAGAATCAACAACAAGTGGGACACAATCATGAAGTGGAATGACATTTATTAGATATTTCAAACTTTTTTAACAAATCAAAAACTGAAAAATTGGGCGTGCAAAATTATTCAGCCCCCTTAAGTTAATACTTTGTAGTGCCACCTTTTGCTGCGATTACAGCTGTAAGTCGCTTGGGGTATGTCTCTATCAGTTTTGCACATCGAGAGACTGACATTTTTTCCCATTCCTCCTTGCAAAGCAGCTCGAGCTCAGTGAGGTTGGATGGAGAGCATTTGTGAACAGCAGTTTTCAGTTCTTTCCACAGATTCTCGATTGGATTCAGGTCTGGACTTTGACTTGGCCATTCTAACACCTGGATATGTTTATTTTTGAACCATTCCATTGTAGATTTTGCTTTATGTTTTGGATCATTGTCTTGTTGGAAGACAAATCTCCGTCCCAGTCTCAGGTCTTTTACAGACTCCATCAGGTTTTCTTCCAGAATGGTCCTGTATTTGGCTCCATCCATCTTCCCATCAAATTTAACCATCTTCCCTGTCCCTGCTGAAGAAAAGCAGGCCCAAACCATGATGCTGCCACCACCATGTTTGACAGTGGGGATGGTGTGTTCAGGGTGATGAGCTGTGTTGCTTTTACACCAAACATAACATTTTGCATTGTTGCCAAAAAGTTAAATTTTGGTTTCATCTGACCAGAGCACCTTCTTCCACATGTTTGGTGTGTCTCCCAGGTGGCTTGTGGCAAACTTTAAACGACACTTTTTATGGATATCTTTAAGAAATGGCTTTCTTCTTGCCACTCTTCCATAAAGGCCAGATTTGTGCAATATACGACTGATTGTTGTCCTATGGACAGAGTCTCCCACCTCAGCTGTAGATCTCTGCAGTTCATCCAGAGTGATCATGGGCCTCTTGGCTGCATCTCTGATCAGTCTTCTCCTTGTATGAGCTGAAAGTTTAGAGGGACGGCCAGGTCTTGGTAGATTTGCAGTGGTCTGATACTCCTTCCATTTCAATATTATCGCTTGCACAGTGCTCCTTGGGATGTTTAAAGCTTGGGAAATCTTTTTGTATCCAAATCCGGCTTTAAACTTCTTCACAACAGTATCTCGGACCTGCCTGGTGTGTTCCTTGTTCTTCATGATGCTCTCTGCGCTTTTAACGGACCTCTGAGACTATCACAGTGCAGGTGCATTTATACGGAGACTTGATTACACACAGGTGGATTGTATTTATCATCATTAGTCATTTAGGTCAACATTGGATCATTCAGAGATCCTCACTGAACTTCTGGAGAGAGAGTTTGCTGCACTGAAAGTAAAGGGGCTGAATAATTTTGCACGCCCAATTTTTCAGTTTTTGATTTGTTAAAATAGTTTGAAATATCCAAAAAATGTCTTTCCACTTCATGATTGTGTCCCACTTGTTGTTGATTCTTCACAAAAAAATACAGTTTTATATCTTTATGTTTGAAGCCTGAAATGTGGCAAAAGGTCGCAAAGTTCAAGGGGGCCGAATACTTTCGCAAGGCACTGTATGTATGTAAGTATGTATGTAAGTATGTATGTTTGTATGTTCGTATGTATGTACAGTGGGGCAAAAAAGTATTTAGTCAGCCACCAATTGTGCAAGTTCTCCCACTTAAAAAGATGAGAGGCCTGTAATTTTGCCCCACTGTATGTATGTACGCGTTGCATTCTCTTTATATAACTGCAGAGCTACCCACACATTGAGGAGATGCGCCAGGCAGTAGAATATGATCAACTTTGCATTAATGTAAATTAATTAGTGATCTGTAGTCGGTGCGAGAAGAGCATCCTTCCTTCCTGAGTCCTCGGTACAAAGCAAATTCTTTTTTTGTTTGTTGGTTAATTAGAATAGAGCTCCTGCGGTTTGGATTCCAAATCATCATGGAGGGAACTGCCAAAGTTATCATACATTCATCCATTTAATGTAGTTAGCAAACACGTTAGCAAACACCCTCATAATTGTAAGACTTCACTTTGATTTGAAGCTAATATAAAATTAAAATAAATGTTAACCTTTATTTAACTAGGCAAGTCAGTTAAGAACAAATTCTTATTTTCAATGATGGCCTACGTGCGTTAACTGCCTGTTCAGGGGCAGAACGACAGATTTGTACCTTGCCAGCTCGGGGGTTTGAACTTACAACCTTCCGGTTACTAGTCCAATGCTCTAACCACTAGCCTTCTTTTAAATGTATTGCTGTTTTAAAAGGGATGGACAGAAAAGTGATCATCTCTCTCTCTGGTAAATCCACATGACCCCGTAGGTAAAACAAGACCGACAATACATTTGTCCTTCAGTGTGGACAGCCCCGTCTTACTAATGAGGTATTTAGTGCCAGTGCGTTCTCAAAATTAGTCCCATGGGGAGGCCCTTCTGGGTTTGGAGAAGAAGAGTGCCTAGAGACCGAGAGGTGTGGCAATACTTCATATTGACAGGGAGAATTAATAGTGAGAGAATGTCCATTATTTCCATTGAGGTTGTTTTAACAGAGGAACTAATCTCTTCTGCTTCTCTGTCTCCCTCCGTTCTTCCCAAAGGGAAGCTAGTGTGTCTGGTCCGTCGCCCACGGAGCCTGCGGCAAACTCCAACTTTTACAATGAACGACTTAGGTAATACATGATTTATTGCCTGGACTTGGCTGTGGAAAACTGTCAAAATGACTGGCGGCCACTTTCCAGACAGAATCCTGTGGGTGTTTTTGTTTTCCCTTCTAAAAGTCGTCTGCCAACACTAATGGAATATAA
The DNA here is from genome assembly GCF_018296145.1 of Oncorhynchus tshawytscha. Lineage (NCBI taxonomy): Eukaryota > Metazoa > Chordata > Actinopteri > Salmoniformes > Salmonidae > Oncorhynchus > Oncorhynchus tshawytscha. Next base: position 15,440,375 of record NC_056462.1, on the reverse strand, counting down.
AAAGGAAAGGCTGAAAAAAGGAAATTTGACAGAAACTAAGAAAAATGAGTCAAGTTATTTTTTGCCATTCGTCAATGTGTTCCGGACTGCCTCCCGTTTAATGCCAACTTGTCGTCTCGAGAGGATATTTCAAACGGAGGCTTAAGCGAGACTCGCTTCTCCACATAACTCCCCAAAGACCAGCACCCCTGTCATCATCCAAACACACACCTGGTAAATGTAGGATCCATGATAACAGAGCCTTTTTGGATCATCTCATTAAGACTTGTGAATATTCATAAGTTGGGGTGACGGTAATCTCCTGTGAGGATCAATCTGTGATCAACAGCTTCTGTCTGTCATTGTCAATGACAACAGGATGCTCTGGGGACATTGTTAGCTTTCCATTGTGAGACATGAGTTGCATTTCAAAGCTCAACACTCAATCCAAACAAAGCCACGGCCATATTGAGAAGAATTCAAAATGACCTCCTTCAATATGGCAAGTTTTCTTCTTTGCCAGCCTTACCAAGTTTATTCAATTTAAGAAGTTCATGTTAGAACTATGAAAAGACTTTGGATAAACAATGTATTATCCCACAATATTTCCGTCATCTTGCCAAACCAACCTTACAAGTCAGTGAGCTTCCATTAACTGCTAAAACAGAATGCTTGAGAAAGATTCGGAGACTAGTACACTGTAAAAAGTCATTTGTTCGGGCCTCCCGAGTGGTGCAGCGGTCTAAGGCACTGCATCGCAGTGCTAAAGGTATCACTACAGACCTGGGTTCGATCCCAGGCTGTATCACAACTGTCTGTGATTGGGTGTCCCATAGGGTGGCGCACAATTAGCCCAGCGGCTTTACGTGGCTCATCGTGCTCTAGCGACTCCTTGTGGTGGGCCAGGCACCGGCAGGCTGGCCCCGGTCGTCAGTTGAACAGTGTTTCCTCCGACACATTGGTGCAGGCTTCCGGTTTAAGCAGGCGGGTGTTAAGAAGTGCAGTTTGGCGGGTCATATCTCAGACGCATGACTTGACCTTTGCCACCCGAGCCCCTTTGGGAGTTGCAGCGATGAGACAAGATCGAAACAGGAGGTCAAATAAAAAATACAAAAAACATTTAGTTCAACTAACAAAAACTGTTTGTGGAAACTTCGTTGCCTAGAACTATTTATTATATAACTATATTTATTATTTCAGTTACCCAACTCCAAGTATTGCAGTATTCAAGAAATAATGTACCAAAGTGACATCGTCACCCATATTGTTATCTTTCAAAGTTGTAAATACTTAACTGTTTTGTGTTCTATGAACTTTTTTACACTAAATTGCATTATGCATTCTGAACCATAACCATTGAAGTTAATTGAACATGAATATTTGATGTAGTGAACATAAAGTTGAAGGTTCCCTTCTACTTAAATGTTTTAACCTTTAATACTATTTGTAAGTAGTAGGTTGTTCTGATTAGTAATTGTCAGTGGTCATCACTTCATGTTTACCATTGTTTTATGTATTTGACGATTTGTCATTTTAACCCACTTTAGCAGGCTTTGTTGAGCACAATGCTCATTCCTCTAGCAGTAACTGGAGGTATAGATTCAAGCAGTGGCGAACCGTCATTCAGGGCAGGTGGGGGTCTTGCGTGTTTTGGGGGGCTTGCATGTTTTGCATGTTATTTTGGCATTACTACATGTCACATATCAGTTTGCAAACAATGTAACAAAAATATATACAGTTGAAGTCGGAAGTTTACATACACCTTAGCCAAATACATTTAAACTCAGTTTTTCACAATTCCTGACATTTAATCCTAGTAAAAAAAAAATGTAAAAGCTAGACTACGGTTTGCAACTGCACATGGGGACAAAGATCGTACTTTTAGGAGAAATGTCCTCTGGTCTGATGAAAAAAAATAGAACTGTTTGGCCATAATGACCATCGTTATGTTTGGAGGAAAAAGGGGGAAGCTTGCAAGCTGAAGAACACCATCCCAACCGTGAACCACGGGGGTGGCAGCAGCATGTTGTGGGGGTGCTTTGCTGCAGGAGGGACTGGTGCTCTTCACAAAATAGATGGCATCATGAGTCAGGAAAATTATGTGGATATATTGAAGCAACATCTCAAGACATCAGTCAGGAAGTTAAAGCTTGGTCACAAATGGGTCTTCCAAATGGACAATGACCCCAAGCATACTTCCAAAGCTGTGGCAAAATGGCTCCAATTGACTCAAATTATGTCAATTAGTTATAAGAAGCTTCTAAAGCCATAACATAATTTTCTATAATTTTCCAAGCTGTTTAAAGGCACAGTCAACTTTGATTACGTTAACTTCTGACCCACTGGAATTGAAATACAGTGAATTATAAGTGAAATAATCTGTCTGTAAACAATTGTTGGGAAAAATTACTACACAAAGTAGATGTCCTAACCGACTTGCCAAAACCATAGTTTGTTAACAATAAATTTGTGGAGTGGTTAAAAAGCGAGTTTTAATGACTCCAACCTAAATGTATGTAAACCTCTGACTTCAACTGTTAATCATTGAGTTAATATAAACGCATACAAACACGGTCTCTTTTTTGTTTTCTTGAGTAAGGCAGCTCAAAAATGCAGATGTTTCAGCCTAGCTCAGTGCTTTCTGTGGTGGTGGGGCAAGCCAGCAGAAAATACGGAGCGTTGCGCCATGATTCGCTTAGGATTCTGTCACTCATGGGGACACTACTTCACTGCCAAGTCTAGGGGTAAAGCTCTAAAATTCTAGCCCCTTGGGTGCTGCCATAGTTACATTAGAAGTGCCCATCCAAGAAGGCTCAAGGTCATTGGCCACAGATAAAATTACATAAAATCACGTTATATCTACAGTAGCTTTGATTGGACTGATCATGTCAACATCATACTTTCAAAATCTTATCTAGCAGTCATCATCATGAATCAAGTCAACAATCTACTGGTAAATCATATTTAATCCTTGTCATATGAAGATAAATAATGAAGAGAAATTATAGATAAAACGTATCGGTGCTCATCGGCCATAGGACATAAACATTACACAACAAGTTGGAAATCGCAAATTCAACAATGAGTGGTTTGGAAGGAATCAGTAGCTATCTGCAAGCATTGCAAATCAATCATTAGCCTGCTATTCAGTGGAGTGGCTGTTTTTTATTTTATTTTAGCCAGGTAGGCTTGTTGAGAACAAGTTCTCATTTACAACTGCGACCTGGCCAAGATAAAGCATAGCAGTGTGAACAGACAACAACACAGAGTTACACATGGAGTAAACAATTAACAAGTCAATAACACAGTAGAAAAAAAAGAAAAAAAAGAGTCTATATACATTGTGTGCAAAAGGCATGAGGAGGTAGGCGAATTATTACAATTTTGCAGATTAACACTGGAGTGATAAATGATCAGATGGTCATGTACAGGTAGAGATATTGGTGTGCAAAAGAGCAGAAAAGTATGGGGATGAGGTAGGTAAAAATGGGTGGGCTATTTACCGATAGACTATGTACAGCTGCAGCGATCGGTTAGCTGCTCAGATAGCAGATGTTTGAAGTTGGTGAGGGAGATAAAAGTCTCCAACTTCAGCGATTTTTGCAATTCGTTCCAGTCACAGGCAGCAGAGAACTGGAACGAAAGGCGGCCAAATGAGGTGTTGGCTTTAGGGATGATCAATGAGATACACCTGCTGGAGCGCGTGCTACGGATGGGTGTTGCCATCGTGACCAGTGAACTGAGATAAGGCGGAGCTTTACCTAGCATGGACTTGTAGATGACCTGGAGCCAGTGGGTCTGGTGACAAATATGTAGCGAGGGCCAGCCGACTAGAGCACACAAGTCGCAGTGGTGGGTGGTATAAGGTGCTTTAGTGACAAAACGGATGGCACTGTGATAAACTGCATCCAGTTTGCTGAGTAGAGTGTTGGAAGCTGTGAGGTCCTAAGTCTACGATTAAGGGTCTCTTTTCCTAGTTAAAAATGATAAACATTCAACATTGGCCATGCTGTCAATGAAGCATGATTTGTGCCGTGCTCAAAAGAACTGATAACTCGGAATTGCAAATTCTGACTTTAGTGAGTTCAAGACTCGAGCTACGACTGGGAAAATATGTTTTGAACTTTCATCCAACTGGAAATTGTAAATCGGGAACTCGGGCCTCTTTCTAGAGCTACGACCTAAAAATCACTGACGTCATCAGGATTCAACCCTTTTTTCCTGAGTTCCCAGTTGTCTTGAATGCATGATAAATCCAGAGAATGCCAGACTTTGATGACAAAGTTTGATGACAAAATTTGCCACGAAGGACCTCTGTGCCACCTTCCTGTTCAAGTGAGCACAGCACAACAAGGTGAGTCCAAAAATGTCTTATTATTTTGTAATATGCCTGGGAGATATGTATACTGTAGCTAAGAAAGCAATACTAAGTGTATGTTGTGTAGTAAGCTGTTAGTAGCCAGTATGCCTCACTCTAATAATTTGGTCTATTTTCACCTCTTAATTTCCCCTACTGTTCTGACTTGGTGGTGCACATAGCCTATAACCTGTTTTTGAGAAATGTAATCATCGAATATTGTAAGAGCTTTCATTGTTTGCTTATATGCTCCCCTTATTTATCCAATGGTTCTGAATTGGTGTACAGGGAGAACACTGTAAGAACGGCCCATGTTTTGAATTCTGTCGCTGTACATTTCAAAAGTGCTGAACAAATAGTTATATTGACAACGTCTGTCCTAGCTCGCTCATTAATGTCTTAATCAAAATCACAGATTGCCTCTTATCCGCTCATCGTTCCCTTATACCATAGTCAGTAGAAACCACGTTTGTTTAAGCAAGTCAGCCATATCAGCTATGTTTTTTTAAAGGCAGTAAATGAGGCTGAATTAACTGCCAGACAAGGCTTCACTGTTAGCCAGGGGAAGCAGTGGTATAGTGCAATTAATGTATTGTTTAGTGTTGTGTAGTTGCATGCATCCCACATGCATGCCACTGACTGTAAACATGCCAATCAGCACTGACTGTAAGCATTACAGGAAGCTGCATTAGCCACAGTCATTAAGAGTGGTGCACATGACCTTGTTGATGGTGGGAATGGCTTGTCTCTTGATTGAACATCAATTTGTCCGACGGTTTTGACATCCATTCTAAAGGTCGACTGATTATGATTTTTCAACGCTGATACCGATAATTGGAGGACCAAAAAAAAGCCGATACCGATTAATTGGCCGATTTTTAAAAATGTATTTGTAATAATGACAATTACAACAATAATGAATGAACACTTATTTTAACTTAATATAATACATCAATAAAAATCAATTTAGCCTCAAATAAATAATGAAACATCTTCAATTTGGTTTAAATAATGCAAAAACAAAGTGTTGGAGAAGACAGTAAAAGTGCAATATGTGCCATGTAAGAAAGCTAACGTTTAAGTTCCTTGCTCAGAACATGAGAGCATATGAAAGCTGGTGGTTCCTTTTAGCATGAGACTTCAATATTCCTAGGTAAGAGGTTTTAGGTTGTAGTTAATATAGTATTTATAGGACTATTTCTCTCTATACCATTTGTATTTCATATACCTTTGACTGTTGGATGTTCTTATAGGCACTTTAGTATTGCCAGTGTAACAGTATAGGTTCCGTCCCTCTCATCGCCCCTACCCGTGCTCGAACCAGGAACACTTTCGACAACAGCCACCCTCGAAGCATCGTTACCCATCGCTCCTCAAAATCCGCGGCCCCTTGCAGAGGAAGGGGAACAACTACTCCAAGTCTCAGAGCGAGTGACGTTTGAAACGCTATTAGCGCGCACGCCGCTAACTAGCTAGCCATTTCACATCGGTTACACCAGCCTAATCTCGGGAGTTGATAGGCTTGAAGTTATAAACAGCTCAATGCTTGAAGCACAGGGAAGAGCTGCTGTGCAGGAAAGTGCTGTTTGAATGGATGCTTACGAGCCTGCTGCTGCCTACCATCGCTCAGTCAGACTGGTCGATCAAATCATAGACTTAATTATAACATAATAACACACAGAAATACGAGCCTTTGGCCATTAATAAGAACGAATTCAGAAACGATCATTTCGAAAACAAGACGTTTATTCTTTCAGTGAAATACGGAACTGTTCCGTATTTTATCTAACGGGTGGCATCCATAAGTCTAAATATTGCTGTTACATTGTACAACCTTCAATGTTATGTCATAATTACGTAAAATTCTGGCAAATTAGTTCGCAACGAGCCAGGCAGCCCAAACTGTTGCATATACACTGACTCTGCGTGCAATGAACGCAAGAGAAGTGAATTTCACCTGGTTAATATTGCCTGCTAACCAGGATTTCTTCAGCTACATATGCAGGTTTGAAAATATATACTTCTGTGTATTGATTTTAAGAAAGGCATTGATGTTTATGGTTAGATACACATTGGAGCAACGACAGTCCTTTTTCGCGAAAGCGCACCGCATCGATTATATGCAACGCAGGACACACTAGATAAACTAGTAATATCATCAACCATGTTATAAGATAAGTTTAATGCTAGCTAGCAACTTACCTTGGCTTCTTACTGCATTCGCGTAACAGGCAGGCTCCTCGTGGAGTGCAATGAGAGGCAGGTGGTTAGAGCGTTGGACTCGTTAACTGTAAGGTTGCAAGATTGAATCCCCGATCTGACAATGTAAAAATCTGTCATTCTGCCCCTGAACAAGGCAGTTAACCCACCATTCCTAGGCCGTCATTGAAAATAAGAGTGTGTTCTTAACTGACTTGCCTAGTTAAATAAAGGTGTAAAAAAAAACATGTTTTAAATTGGCCAAAAATACAGATTTCTGATTGTTATGAAAACTTGAAATCGGCCCTAATTAATCAGCCATTCCGATTAATCGGTCAACCTCTAATTTGTTCATCATTGACAATTACACCTCATAGCACAACCAGCTGCTCTATTTTAGAAATATACTGTGAAAGTATCAGTCTAAAAATGTTGAATTACCCACAATCCTCTAAAAACAGACCCACATGGCACTGTTAAGTATTCATAACTTGCAAAAACATTAGAATTCTATCTCAGCACTACACAGATAGTGTTTTTTACTCAAATATCAGTGTCTGACTACTACTTTATTTTAAGTAAAGACGTAAAATATGATAAAATCAAGTAAGATCAACTTATTTAATAAATGTTAGATTGACTTTAAAATATTAAATAATCATAACTTGTAATAACTCAACTTTAGATTTGCAGAACAAATAAATAAAGTTTACTCAATAACTTAAAACTTGTTCACAGTTCTCAAAAATGTTAAGCGATAAGAGATCTTATTGAGATAGTTAGTACCACTTATATGGATTGAGTTCATCTGACCGTTGGAGATGTTTGAGTAGCCACTACTCGATTTCTTTAATGAATTAGGCAGTTACTTTTCACAGTGCATTCTACTATGATGAACTCAAAGGACTTTTATGCATGAGCAACGATTACATATAAATAGGCTGTCAGTCACATTAGAATTAAGTCATAAATGTTTATTAATGAGCGCATAAAAGTCTGTCAGGCTTTTATGCATCAGACCTTATTTTCAAGTGATTCTTAATGAAGCCGCAGGGTTTAATACAGAGTCGTAAAGTTACAAATGGTGTCCAGATCATCACTCTGAACAGAACTAGAACAAAACACTGCTAGAGAAAGAAAAGATGGCTGCCGTACCATTTTTGTGGTCGAGGCTAATGTTTGACACGAAGGTCGCCACGTACACCTTGCATTCTAAACCTGCCTCGGGAAACAGGAGAAAGAATTTCATTTAACCCAATCCCCTTTACAACATATTCAAACATTTAATTAAGACCACATTCTGACTCACTGAAACCACATACCTCGGGCTCGCTGAAAGTTCATGACAGCAGACCTAGCTGTCTCTCTGTGTAGCTTCATGGGAATTTTGTATCCAAGGATAAATTCTAGGCTATGTAGGTATTCTCCACCAACACTACATCTGTGGCTCTATGACAAGAGAGGGACATAGTGGTTTGGTTTAGTTATGAGGTTAACAACCCTAGGGAGATGGAGGTGATTCATGTGATGCTGTGACTAGAATAAGGTCACACAATACAACGGATATGAGAAAGTAGGGGAGTGGGTGGGAGTTAAATAAAGAGATGGAGAAAGAGAGAGAGAGAGGAGAGGGAGGGAGGGAGGGAGGGAGGGAGGGAGGGAGGGAGGGAGGGAGGGAGGGAGGGAGGGAGGGAGGGAGGGAGGGAGGGAGGGAGGGAGGGAGGGAGGGAGGGAGGGAGGGAGGGAGGGAGGGAGGGAGGGGGAGGGAGGGAGGGAGGGACAATTTGCCTCAGAAACCAATGAAGTCGGCCAGTAACAGCTTGAAGATTTGGTAAAGAATTAAATAGAAACTTCAGAAGGGGGAATTTGACAACTCAATAGTGTTCCCTCCTTAATGATTTGATGATAAGGCCATCTGTTTTATCTGTAATGAATAAACCATGACAAGCAGTGCTGTTGCGCTCCATAAAAATGTACATAATGCAACATAGTTTAGAAAGACACTAAAGAATGTAAAAAGAAAGACATTTGTATGTAAAACAACAGAATGCTATCTAACAGCATGAGAGACAGTGTACACACAGTAGCCTTTGGCAACAATGATCACACCATTAAAATACAGCATGCCATGTTCACGGTCTCTGCCATTGTGTCCAAATGGGATAACACATTTCATCTGACTAAGATAGTGCATATGACAAAGTAGGCGAGTGGGTGGGAGTTAGAGAGAGAGAGAGAGTTGGGGAGAGAGAGTTAGAGAGAGAGAGAGAGTTAGATATATATAGAGAGAGAGTTAGATATATATATAGAGAGAGAGAGAGAGTTAGAGCTTTTTATGCTTATTTATTTTATCTTGTGTCCTTTAGCCATTTGTACATTGTTAGAACACTGTATATATATATAATATGACATTTGTAATGTCTTTACTGTTTTGAAACTTCTGGTGTAATGTTTACTGTTAATTTTTGTTGTTTTTCACTTTATATATTCACTTTGTATGTTGTCTAGAGGCAATGTTAACACATGTTTCCCATGCCAATAAAGCCCTTGAATTGAATTGAATTGAGAGAGTTGGGGAGAGAGAGTTAGAGAGAGAGTTAGATATAGAGAGAGTTAGAGAGAGAGAGTTAGATATAGAGAGAGAGTTAGAGAGAGAGAGAGAGTTAGAGAGAGAGAGAGAGAGTTAGAGAGAGAGAGAGTTAGATAGAGAGAGAGAGTTAGAGAGAGAGTTAGAGTAGAGAGAGAGAGTTAGAGAGAGAGAGAGAGTTAGTTAGAGAGAGAGAGATATATATATATAGAGAGAGAGAGAGAGTGAGAGAGTTAGATAGATAGAGAGAGAGAGAGTTAGAGAGAGAGAGAGTTAGAGAGAGAGTTAGATAGAGAGAGAGAGAGTTAGAGAGAGAGAGAGTTAGAGAGAGTTAGATAGAGAGAGAGAGAGTTAGAGAGAGTTAGAGAGAGAGAGAGAGTTAGAGAGAGAGTTAGAGAGAGAGAGAGAGAGTTAGAGAGAGAGAGAGAGTTAGAGAGAGAGAGAGAGAGAGAGTTAGATAGAGAGAGAGAGAGTTAGAGAGAGAGAGTTAGAGAGAGTGAGAGAGAGTTAGATAGAGAGAGTTAGAGAGAGAGAGAGAGAGTTAGATATAGAGAGAGAGAGAGTTAGATAGAGAGAGAGAGTTAGAGAGTTAGAGAGAGAGTTAGAGAGAGAGAGAGAGAGAGAGAGTTAGAGAGAGAGAGAGAGAGAGAGAGAGAGAGTTAGAGAGTTAGAGAGAGTTAGAGAGAGAGAGAGAGAGAGAGAGAGAGTTAGAGAGAGAGAGAGAGAGAGAGTTAGAGAGAGAGAGAGAGAGTTAGATAGAGAGAGAGAGAGTTAGATAGAGAGAGAGAGAGTTAGATAGAGAGAGATAGAGAGAGAGAGAGAGAGAGAGAGAGAGAGTTAGATAGAGAGAGTTAGAGAGAGAGAGAGAGAGAGAGAGAGAGTTAGAGAGAGAGAGAGAGAGAGTTAGATAGAGAGAGAGAAACCATTGAAGTCTGCCAGTAACTGCTTGGTAAACAATTAAAAAGAAACTTTAGAAGAGGGAATGTGAAAACTCAATAGTTTTCTCTCCTTAAAAAAGGCCCAATGCAGCCGTTTTTATATCAATATCATGTCATTTCAGGGTAACAAGTGAGCACCTTACTGTAATAGGTTTCCATTGAAATGGGCAAAAAGAGCTTTTAGGCAAAAAAAAAACATTTCTCAAGAAAGGATTTTGCTAGGACTGTCTGGGAGTGGTCTGAGTGGGGAGGGGGAGACTGAAAACAAACTATTGGCAGATTGGCTATTTGTCTAATAACCAATTTATTTCATGGTGATGTCACCATGGAAAGCTGAAACTCTCGCCCATGCAAACCTGCTGATTAGAAGGTCCTGTGTAGATTATATTTACAACCAGGAAATAACCACCAGAAAATAACACTGATCCCATTTTTTCCACACTTCTACAGTGTTAGTTTCATCAGCTGTTGTACAACATGATACACAACGAAGGGTAAACAGAAAGTAGCCCTTAAAACAACAGCATGCCATGACTCATGAGTGTTTCAGGATCTCTGCAGTTGTTTTCAAATGGGATAACACACTTTATCTGGCTGAGAGAGATACATGGAAACAAGTAATGTCATGCCACCTGAGCCAGCGCTCAGGAAAACAGTATCCTACCACACGTGACATATAATTAATAACGACATGACAAGACAATGGGGCATCTCTTCAGTCAGAGCGGTCTCCCTTTAAATCTCACCGTCTCACCTCTATCTCCCATCCAATACTTGAAACTGCATTATCTCCCATCCAATACTTGAAACTCATACTGTCAGTATGATTAAACCTCTGGTTTACCGAACGCTGCGTCTTCCACTGGCTCGCTATCGAGGCCCGTTGATTAACCTGGATTTTATTTGGAAGGGGCCCACTTGTCTTTCTCTACCCCATGTGCTCAAGTACTATTCACTGCAGGGGCAATTAATTAAACACCAGTCAACTGTGAATAATACATTAACCGCCATGATATCCCTCCTGAATACACCGTCATTTATGTGGCGGCCGTCGCTTCTTTAAGAAATAAAGAAGCCCGGGCAGGGATAAAAAGAAAGAGCGGATGGGAACTGGAAAGGAGGAGGAGAAGAGGTGGAGAAACAGACAACGCTAGCATGCAAATGTTCTCATCCATTTTGCCGGGGAACACTGAGTGCGGGTTTATCTGATCCTAGTGAAGCAGTCCATCTCTGTCGACAGACTACACTTAGACAACCTGCTAGCTATAAACCGGGATGCTAATGGCACTGGCTACCAAATGCTAAGGGGAAAACTCACTCATCCGAGTGGGTTAGCATCTTGCGCACTCTTACAACCCACGGCTTAATCCCCATTGCCACTGTCCCACTGTATCATTGAGTCAGCCTGAGTGAGTTAGTGGTGCAAGGGATTATGAGGTAAAGGACCTTGTGTGACCGCTGTACCGGCCAGGGGGCAAAAGGAATCCAGAGACGTTCTTACAAACTGCTTCTGCACTTGCGGTTGCCGTTGGAGGGTACGGGAGAATACAAGCCACTGAATGTGGGTTTCAGAACCCACCACAACATCAGAACACTGCACTGGTGACCTGACCACTGTCCAGGTCAGAACACTTTCCTTACATGTTGTCATGACGTTGGCCTGGGGGTAGGTTTATGACAGTCATAAATACCTCTTACCCCCTTTTTCCTCTCTCTACCCTACTGATGTGAAATTTGAAAAACCCTTGGTTAACATAGAGAATCTGGGAACATCAGAGGGGGATAAACTATATTCTGGTAATCCGACCAATTGAACATATGCGGTGGTCCTTAATTAATATGATGTCAGTTCGGTTGTCATCTGAGACATTCTCATCAATGATAAGATGCCATAAACTCTACAGTGGAAAGTCTGCACATTGTAGTTATCGGATTTAGAATGCATAAAATACGGTATTTACGATAGCACAGCTTCTTCCTTTGGTCCTCAGTCTTCCCGCTCTTTCACTCAAACCCAGCCCTTTTCTTTTGTGTAACCAGCTGTCATATCTGTTCCGCCCGCTAGGGACGTTTTCCTTTATGACGTAATTTGTAATCAAGGTATAATTCATTCTGTGTATATGCAATTCTGTGTGATTAGTTAGGTATTTAGTAAATAAATAATGAAACCCAATTTTGTATTACTGATTCAACTTGTTAGCCAGGGTTCGTGAAGATAACCAAGAATTTACAACGTTCAGATGAGACTGAATTAAGGTGACCATTAATATTGACTGCTATTGATGTAAAATATTACTAGGTCTTTAACAGTTTATTCAGAAGATAACAGCTCTATAGATATTCTTTCGTGGTGCCCCGACTCTCTAGTTAATTACATTTACATGATTAGCTCAATCAGGTAATATTAATTACGGAGAAATGATTTTATAGAATAGCATGCCATATCACTTAATCCGGCATAGCCAAAGACACGACAATGTAGAAACTGAAAATCTGGAAATGACTAGAGCACATCGGAGAGTGGAATGACATGGCAGAATGGAAGCTACAGTAGTACTGACACTGTTGTTGGGAACACTCCAAACCAGGGAAGATGACCAGGGACTGAGTTGAGGCAGGATTTTGATAGAGCCAGGGACATGTAAGACAATTCATTTTGCATCTTACCAGCAACAAATGAAGCCACTACTGCACAAATGGACTCACCTTGCAACTCTATATAAAAGGTACAACCGTCTTTATACAAAGGATGATGGTTGCAGCAGTGTAGTGGACTTTTTCAATGTTTTCCAATGCAGGAAATATCACACAAACACTGGCACAGTAATGCACATCTGCATGCTGATAGGTCCGTGCACTTCCACATAGAAATGTACACACGCCCCTCACGTTGGCTTCAAATCCTGCCACAAGATTCACCAACACACTGTCACCATCCCACACGCTCAGCAAATTCATGAAATAAACTTCTCCTACCTGGCGTCGAAGGACGTCGTCAGGAAGAAAAAAAAGCTTGCGTCCGTCCCTCTACATGTGTGTCCGGCCTCTCGGTCTTGTCGATGTGCTATTGATGGAGAGGAGAACACGGAGGTAAACAGACAGCCTCACACAGAGCACCTCTAGGCACTGCACTAGTTACTCTACAGATCTATGTTGCTGTGTTTACAGTACAGACAGAGATTCTGAGAACAATGTCAACAGCAGCAGCAAGAGCAGCTGTCCTATAGCCTGGCTGGCTGACTGGACAGAACCACCCGCTTGGAGCGGAGAAACACACTGCCTGGGAAAGGTCAGGGGAGAGACCGGAGGGAGGGGGAGGGAGGAAGCGAGGGAGAGACAGAGGAGAGAGGAGAGGAAAGGGGGATTGTTAACGATTGGTGCCCTGGCAGTGGCGCAGCGGCGAGGGAGCGAGGGGAGCATTGGGGTTGGACCGGCAGGCGTGCAGCTGAACACCAGAGAGGTTCCCAGATGGCTGTGTGGGTTTGCTGCAGCTCTGGCAATGTGGTGACTGCAGCACAAACTAACTTTATTTTCATTGGCTCCTGCTGCCTCTGTCCAGAGTAGAGATAGATGGCCCCTTCTTGAGCAAGGGAGTGTGTGTGAGAGAGAGAGAGGAGGGAAGGGGGGTGGTTGACATGCTGCTCTTGTAGAGGGCACCACACTAGGGAATGCTTATGTTTCCGTGTGTGTGTGTGTGTGTGTGTGTGTGTGTAATAGCGCACAGCTATATAAAATTCATAAGCTCTCCTTGGGCAGCGGCAAAGGAATCAGTAAAGATGGAGCACACACACACACACATTTTTCAAGTGTTGCTTGTTGAAAATGTCTTTAAACATTTCCTGTCTGTAACCCTTTTAGAGAGACAGAACTAAAAATGGAATCCATAGACCTGTTATCACATATGGGAGAAGTGATGTTTGCCAACCAGGATGGAATCATTTTGAGTATTCCACTGACCACAGCTTTCTCACTGTGCTCTGCCTGCTCTGCATTCAACCAAGCATTTCTACCCAATCTATTTCTATGCAGATGATGCAACTGTACTTGGAGGGGCAATGTGTCCTGGGAGAGACATCACCATACCCACCTCTCTCTGCGTCATTTCCCAAACGAAGTGCTTTAGAAGCAAACGAATCCCGTCGGACTCCCTCTTACCCCTTCGCTTCCTTTTCCTAATAAATCAGCATCATTGACCACTGGACAGACTCCAGCTTTAAAATGCGTTTTTACCACAGGCAGCTAAGAACGCATAAAATGTATCACTCAAAGTTCCTCGGCCCGGGCGTTTCACAGATACTTTGCCAGGCCAAGTGTTTAACTGCTTTTGTTGTGGGGCGGCCATAACTGGAGAATATGCGCTCAATACCTCATGGATATGATTTATATGTATATAATAAAGTCATATAGAATGCTCTCTTTCTGTTCCAGACAAATTTTTTTGAGGACCTGCAGTGTCTGGAGAGATGCCTAGACAGGAATACATGGATTCATGTACACACAAGCAAGTGTGTATGCAGATACATAATGCACGCACACAAATGCACATACACTCCCAACAGGTTGCACACACACACAGACATGTGTCCATACACACACAGACATGTGTCCACACACACAACCGTGTTGCATTAGAATGTTTTTATTCTAATTTTTGATTTATCGAATATTAAAACATATAATCTACCTGCTGTGAAGCCACTCAACATGTACATTACATTCAGTCATTTAACAGACTCCCATCTAGAGCCACACACAGGAGCAACCAGGGTCAACGCCAAGGGCACATCGACAGATCTTCCACCAAGTCAAAATGGGGACCCAAACTAGTGTCCTATCGGTCCCCGGCCCAAGCTCCCAACCACCAGGCCACCAATCATCCAAGATCCCTACACAGTTCCCCCGAGAGCTGCCCCTCAACCATCCGAGACCCCCCCCACCCCCGAAAAACAAACCTCTCCTTACCCCCCACCCACCCAAGCCACAGTCCCACAATGCACCATCAAAAATAACGAAAGAAAAATACAAATTAAAACAGAAAAACACTATGCAAAAATAAAACAAGACATCAAGGACAACAAAAGCAAAACAGCAAGACCAGTTCAATACGCTTGAGTACTGTTTGCATGTGTGTATGTCCGTGTGTGTGCACATGTGTGCATTTGAATGCGAGTGTGTGTATATGCATGTGTACTCGCGTACAAGCACCTGCGTGACATCAGCATTAGCCTCAGGCAAACAGGCATTGGATGTAACAACGTTGCCCCTCTCTGTTGCATTAGAGTTACTCTTGCTTGTCATGTCCTGGCAGTCCTGGCAGTCTAGGAAGACTGTGTGAAGTGGATGGCAGCGGTTCAAAAGTGTGTGGAGAATGACTGAGCATGTTTCTCTCCCTCTATCTGCCGCCCTGATTAGATGAAACCATTCCTCAATTGATTGTAACGAGACTGTCAAAAGAAAATATCTTCCTCAGTTATATCTTCCGTAACAGTCTACCGGGTGAAAGACGTGTGGAACGTGTTTGTGAGATAAAGCAGAAAATCAAATCAGCAGATGTCACAAAGTTATCTTGTTGTATTGTACAGTACTCTTAGTCCAAATAGATGATGCAATAATGATATCAGTAGTTCTATCTTTAACCGAAGGACAACGTTGCATTTAAATATCTCGCTTATGTCTCTCTCGCTCTCTCTGAGACAAACAATTATTGCCTCCAGAATTTTTACAACAACAACTATCAGCACTTCTTCCAAGGCCGGAGAAAAGCCAAGTAAACATGCATCAAAGCTTGAAAAGTGACATTTTAAGAACATGTCTGAGTAGTCGGTTTCTGGCTGCTGCAGCTAAGACTGGTGATTACATTGAGAATTAATAGGAGAAACAGACAGAGCCTCAGAGAACACAGAGTGAGAGAGAGAGAGAGAGAGAGAGAGAGACAGAGAGAGAGAGAGAGACAGAGAGCGAGAGAGAGAGAGAGACACGAATAAGTGATGTCTTAATGTAATGACTGTGTAATGATGATTATACTGAATTACCACCTTCTACAAAGTCCTTCACTCGTGGTTGGCCATTCTGGGTTGGCTGTCTTGTTCCTCATAACATAAGCCCCTTTGCCAACCCCACACTGCTGAACACAGAACCAGACAGACATCACATGTCTTGTTTGAGGAGGGAGTGGGTGGGCTGTCTGGGTTGCCTGAGGGCAGGCTTCTTCATCTTACCGACTTCTTAATCTTTTTTTTACCCTTATTTTACCAGGTAAGTTGACTGAGAACACATTCTCATTTACAGCAACGACCTGGGGAATAGTTACAGGGGAGAGGAGGCGGATGAATGAGCCAATTGTACATTTGGGATGATTAGGTGACTGGGCCAGATTGGGAATTTAGACAGGACACCCCTACTCTTAAGATAAGTGCCATGGGATCTTTAGTGACCACAGAGAGTCAGGACACCCGTTTAACGTCCCATCCGAAAGACCGCACCCTACACAGGGCAACGTCCCCAATCACTGCCCTGGGGCTTTGGGATATTTTATTTTAGACCAGAGGAAAGGGTGACTCCTACTGGCCCTCAAACACCACTTCCAGCAACATCTGGTCTCCCATCCAGGACCAACCCTGCTTAGCTGCTTAGCTTCAGAAGCAAGCCAGCAGTGGGATGCAGGGTGGTATGCTGCTGGCATACCGTTCGACTAACAGCGACGGAAAGCATGTGTGTGTGTGTGTGTGTGTGTGTGTGTGTGTGAGAGAGAAAGTGAGAAGAAGAATGATCAAGAGATAAGACAGGGATAGCAGCATAGAGTCTCTTCACCCCAAGCACAACAAGGATCTATTTTGAAAAGAAACTAACCACAGAGAAAAAGGTCCCTATACCGCTGATGGGCTGTGGCGGCCCAATTATAGATGTCATCCATTTACATAAGGCTTCAAGAAGAGTGAAAAACAAATTCAATTATTAATTCATTCCATGTCCGTTTGTTGGTAAATAACCAATGCGGTTGAGGAGTGGAGAGGAGTGAACGAATGGTACAGATTAAACATAGAAAAACCTGGCCTGACAACAGTGACAGAATAAGAATGGGACAGGAAGGAAGTCACACACTGACAAAAATAAAATCGTTCCGCATCAACAGCGTTTTTAGAGAGCCCTCAATGGGGCTTTCACAGCTGATCAGCCTCTCGAACGCGCCCCGCTCATAGTGAACTGCTGATCCACTTTAAAACTTTGACAAGCCCTATTACACAGACGGATGGCTATTTGCTGCGGCGCCCGAGCTGCGATCACCAGCCGCCTGTCTCCTACCGCTGCGCACCGGGCTGCGTTCACCAGCCGTCTGTCTCCTACGTTCACAGACACTCAAGGGCTGCTAAAAGCAGCTCCAGTCAACTCCTATCTGATGTGTCTGCTTTATCAACACAAGTTGCTGTGCTGGAAAGTGGCGCTCCCCCCTCCCGAGCACTGATAATCAATAATGCAGCTGGAGCTGTCATTCACTAGGACAATGCTGCACTGCTCAGACAAAATGGCCACCACTGGGCCACAACATTCTCTCACTGGGGGAAGAAAGATGCACTGATATGGGACTTATCTTTCTGTTTATTCACATGAAGATGATTTGAATAAAGGGAGGGTAATGTATTTGAAAATAACCTGCACCCAGCAGTACTCAGCCAAGATGGCCACCTTCAGATAAGTGCACTTTATTTTACCTTTATTTAACTAGGCAAGTCAGTTCAGAACAAATTCTTATTTTCAATGAGTGGGTTAACTGCCTGTTCAGGGGTAGAACGACAGATTTGTACCTTGTCAGCTCGGAGGTTTGAACTTGCAACCTTCTGGTTACTAGTCCAACGCTCTAACCACTAGGCTACCCTGCCGCCCCAGCTGGCACTGATCTGTTCACATAAAGATGATTTGAATAAAGGAGTTGGACATTTGGAAAAGGTTCTGCATCATATGACGGATTTGGAATCATCATGATGGTGGCAAGTGACAATTTGCTTCTTGAAAGTCCAATATCCTGAAAATGTGATTGCTGACATTCAAAACACTTTGGCACTGTATCAACAGTGAACTAATGAAAAAAATATATATATCTATTATATTTTTTTGAGTGGATTATTCCTTTAAGCTCAAAACTACTGACCCTCTCAGGTACAATGGACATTCAGCGACATCCAAATTTTCCCTGACCATGGAGTTGCCATTTCCTGGTAGGAGGCATGTGACAATACACTTGCTGACATTGTCTGAACGGTCCGAATGTCCAAAATGCTGTACATGGCTTCTAGCTACAATACAGTGTATTCGGAATGTATTCAGACCCCTTGGCTTTTCCCACATTCTGTTACATTACAGCCTTGTTCTAAAATTGATTAAATACTTTTTTCCCCCTCATCAATCCACACACAAACACACACACACACACACACACACACACACACACACACACACACACACACACACACACACACACAATACCCCATAATGACAAAGCAAAAACAGGTTTTAGAAATGTTCGCAAATGTATTAAAAATACAAATAATTTACACAAGTATTCAGACCCTTTGTTATGAGACTATACATAGACCTAAAGCTGACACAAGCAAACAAACTATCCCCGGAAAGCTCTCTCTATATATACAGTACCGGTCAAATGTTTGGACACACCTACTCATTCAAGGGTTGTTCTTTATTTTTACTATTTTCTACATTGTAGTATACTAGTGAAGACATCAAAACTATGAAATAACACATATGGAATCATCTAATAACCAAAAAAAGTGTTAAACAAATCAAATATATTTTTGATGTTCTATTCCCAAAGTAGCCACCCTTTGCCTTGAGGACAGCTTTGCACACTCTTGGCATTTTCTCAACCAGCTTCACCTGGAATGCTATTCCAACAATCTTGAAGGAGTTCCCACATATACTAAGTACTTGTTGGATGCTTTTCCTTCACTCTGCGGTCCAACTCATCCCAAACCATCTCAATTGGGTTGAGGTCAGGTGATTGTGGAGGCCAGGTCATCTGATGCAGCACTCCATCACTCTCCTTTTTGGTCAAATAGCCCTTACACAGCCTGGAGATGTGTTGGGTCATTGTCCTGTTGAAAAACAAACGATAGTCCCACGAAGTGCAAACCAGATGGGATGGCGTATCACTACAGAATGCTGTGGTAGCCATGCTGTGGTAGCCATGAGTGTGCTTGAATTCTAAATAAATCACTGACAGTTTCACCAGCAAAGCACCACCACACAATCACACCTCCTCCTCCATGCTTCACGGTGGGAACCACACATGCAGAGATCATCCGTTCACCTACTCTGTGTCTCACAAAGACACAGCGGTTGGAACCAAAAATCTCAAATTTGGACTCATCAGAGCAAAGGACAGATTTCAACCAATCTAATGTCTATTGCTCGTGTTTCTTGGCCCAAGCAAGTCTCTTCTTATTATTGGTGTCCTTTAGTAGTGGTTTCTTTGCAGCAATTCGACCATGAAGGCCTGATTCACACAGTCTCTTCTGAACAGTTGATGTTGAGATGTGTCTGTTACTTGAACTCTGTGAAGCATTTATTTGGCCTACAATTTCTGAGGCTGGTTACTCTAATGAACATCTCCAGGCTGTGTAAGGGCTCTGCAGCAGAGGTAACTCTGGCTCATCTTTTCCTGTGGCGGTCCTCGTGAGAGCCAGTTTCATCATAGCACTTGATGGTTTTGAGACTGCACTTGAAGAAGCTCTAAAAGTTCTTGAAATGTTGGCTGACCTTCATGTCTTAAAGTAGTGATGGACAGTCTCTTTGCTTATTTGAGCTGATCTTGCCATAATATGGACTTGGTATTTAACCAAATAGGGCTATCTTCTGTATACCACCCCTACCTTGTCACAACACAACTGATTGGCTCAATGCATTAAGAAGGAAAGAACTTCCACAAATGAACTTAAGGCCTACCTGTTAATTTAAACGTATTCCAGGTGACTACCTCATGAAGCTGGTTGAGAGAATGCCAAGATTATGCAATGCTGTCATCAAGGCACAGGGTGGCTACTGAAAATCAAATATATTTGGATTTGTTCAACACTTTTTTGGTTACTACATGATTCCACGTGTTATTTCATAGTTTTGATGTCTTCACTATTTATTCTACAATGTAGAAAATAGTACAAATAAAGAAAAACCCTTGAATGAGTAGGTGTGTCCAAACTTTTGACTGGTACTGTGTATATATCCACTTCTGAGTTGTAGAGTGGATATGTGAATCAGTTTCTGAGAGGGAATGGATACCTTAGTGCGTGGTCTGGAAACAGAGAAGACATCCCAACACACAGAGATCATGCAGCTGAGCAATTAGAGACAAATCCATCTGCACACATCACAGATCCCTCACTCTTCATCCGCAATTAACACTCCTCCTCACTGTAGACGAAGGAGAATGAATGAGCACACGTGGCATGTCTATTTATCTTCTCTGCAATCAATGGAATACTAACAGTTGATCTCATCTGCCAATATGTCACACTCTTTGATGCCCATTTGTCATTGAATGTTGGTGAAATCAGTCAACTAATAATGTAGCGTTCATCCAGTTCAATTGAACATGAGTGAAGCTGTGCTCGGCTCATGTTTCTGTACTAATTCACTTCTTAACTAATTGGTGCAAACGTGTCTTCTCAACCAATCATTGACCAGAGCAGTTCCAGCTCAATGACTTAGCATAACCTGGTTTAATGGGCCTAAAAACAACGTATAATAACTGCAGTAAAAATTGCAGAGTGGATAATGACTCAAATCATTGTTCTCTTAACTTGAACTATGAATCCTCTTTCAATCCCACACTTTAAATACTATTATTACTATTTAGAATATACTAATGTCTTTCCTCTCCAAAGCTCTGATTATATTCCATTCCCACACAACACGGTCCTTGATCCTCCCTAAATCTCATTACAACCAGCCTATATGTGAGAGGGTGGAACAGAACAATCCGCATCCCCTGGGCCCTGTTTTTCAAAAGTTATCTATCCGGATTTCGCTTACTGGAGAGGATTAAATGCATAGAAATAGAATGAATAGAATGGACTAAAAAGAACTAACTTGTTTCCAAGAAGTTGAGGAATTGAGGCGATGATGTGAAGTGTAGTTGACAGGATAGACAGGTTAGGAGGGAGAGTTGTGCCTGAGGAGGGTTTTGGCTTGGTGTAGTGAGCCAGGAGGGTAGGTTGCCTACATAGTGCACTATTTCTGACAAGAGCCCTATTGAAAGAAGTAAGTAGGGGTAGGGTGCCATTTGGGAGACACATGAATGGATCGATTCTGTCTGACTGGAGGCCCACAACTTTGATGATCTGGAAGTGTTTGAGATTCACCCCGACACTGTTCGGGTCTTAATGGGATTCAAACATTTTAGATGCAGAGAGGGAGACGGCTGGGTGGGAGTCTGGAGGGAGAGAGGGAGGCGGCTGGGTGGGAGTCTGGAGGGAGAGAGGGAGACGGCTGGGTGGGAGTCTGGAGGAAGAGAGAGAGACGGCTCGGTGGGAGTCTGGAGGGAGAGAGGGAGAAGGCTGGGTGGGAGTCTGGAGGGAGCGAGGGAAGCGGCTCGGTGGGAGTCTGGAGGGAGAGAGGGAGAAGGCTGGGTGGGAGTCTGGAGGGAGAGAGGGAGAGAGGGAGAAGGCTGGGTGGGAGTCTGGAGGGAGAGAGGGAAACGGCTCGGTGGGAGTCTGGAGGGAGAGAGGGAGGCGGCTCGGTGGGAGTCTGGAGGGAGAGAGGGAGACGGCTAGGTGAGAGTCTGGAGGGAGAGAGGGAGACGGCTGGGTGGGAGTCTGGAGGGAGAGAGGGAGGCGGCTCGGTGGGAGTCTGGAGGGAGAGAGGGAGACGGCTAGGTGAGAGTCTGGAGGGAGAGAGGGAGACGGCTGGGTGGGAGTCTGGAGGGAGACGGCTGGGTGGGAGTCTGGAGGGAGATGGCTGGGTGGGAGTCTGGAGGGAGACGGCTGGGTGGGAGTCTGGAGGGAGAGAGGGAGACGGCTGGGTGGGAGTCTGGAGGGAGATGGCTGGGTGGGAGTCTGGAGGGAGATGGCTGGGTGGGAGTCTGGAGGGAGACGGCTGGGTGGGAGTCTGGAGGGAGAGTGGGAGACGGCTGGGTGGGAGTCTGGAGGGAGAGTGGGAGACGGCTGGGTGGGAGTCTGGAGGGAGAGTGGGAGACGGCTGGGTGGGAGTCTGGAGGGAGAGAGGGAGATGGCTGGGTGGGAGTCTGGAGGGAGAATGGGAGACGGCTGGGTGGGCGTCTGGAGGGAGAATGGGAGACGGCTGGGTGGGAGTCTGGAGGGGGCGAGCGAAGCAGATAGACAGGCAGAATGAAAGAGCGCTAGAGAGGTAGACAGACAGGCAGGCTGCCAGTGAGACACATGGACACGCACAAGGACATACAGGTGGCCACATAGACTCTGATAAGCTAGACAGACTGACTGACAGGATAATACACCCAATACAGATATACACACTCCCCCAATCAGGCAAACAGCAGGCAAACAGTCAGACTTAGAGAAGAGGCTGGCAGACAGATAGAAGGACAGGCAGACCCACAGCCAGAGACATGCTGGCAGGGTTGTGCAGCCCAGGCGAGTACAGGGCTCAGTTATTGTCAGCTCCCATCAGTCCAGGCAGAGGTCCAGCAGGACAGTCAGGCCCGGAGCTCACAGCTCACCCAGGAGCAGCTCTCACCCTCCCCCAGCCTCCCAGCCAGCCTCATCATTATTCTGTTGGCCCTGTTTGGAACCGAGGGACTGTTCCATTACTCACACACTGTCAAAGATGCGGCAGAGAGAGCCTCACATCCCAATCTGCATGGAGAAGCATACAAACACACACACACACACACACACACACACACACACACACAGACAGGAGCACACTCCCTCCTCCTCCGTCTTTCTCTCCCCTTCTCCCAAAAATATGCACACAGTCTCTCTCCAACTCTCAAACAGTGCCAAAAACATACACTCACACTCCCTCTACTGCCCGCTCTTTCTCCCAAAAATGCACCCACATACTCTCTCTGTATCTTTCTCAACATGAACACATTGTCAAACACACACAAGCACGCACACACACTAGGGCCGGGACCATACCAGTATGGTGATACTCGTTAGTATGAAGGTAAGGGAAGACAACACAAAGCGGGTTGAACTTGTTTACAAATCAGCTCTAATGTTGGAAACAAACATCATGTTTTCATCCAGAGTCACATGTATTTATTTTCTAAGCTGTAGTACAATATGTTACATACAGCAGGTTTTTAAAGGACCAAAGAGATTGGTCTGTTTCGTGTTTTCATTTTTGCCATGGAAAAAATATTGCGATACTGGTATCGTGACAGCCCTAACACACACACACACACACACACACACACACACACACACACACACACAGAGACACCTCCAGTGACTTCTCAACATCCCAGACTGGTTTGATATCTAACATCTCTACATTAAAATGCTTGTCAGCAACCTAAAACAAAACGCCTTTATCCTTCATCTCTATTGACTACAAAGTGTTTGAAGTCAGAATAACACTGATAAAGGAACGCTAAATGGGTTCTACATTCTCCAAAACAAATGTGAGCAATTATTCTTATAACGAGGCACATCAGTACCTCGACGTTCAGCACCGCAGAGAATGTGAGGTAAAAACGGTCACAGCGACCAGCTTGTATACTGTAATCTATGGAAATGTGTATTACGTTTTAGTAAACTAACAAAGAACACAATCATGAGCATCGAGTAGCAGAGTGACAGTCAACAGGCTTAGTCACCTATTGGACAAAAGCAGGGAAATTAAAGGGGCCATCTGTGGCTCAAACAACAAAGTGGACACCACGTCACTTTTCTTGGTAAACACCAGAGACAAACATAACATTTAGGTATATGATGTTACAGCAATAATACAGTAGCCCTGGTAGAGACAACCCAGGTAATGTAGCTAACCCAGGTAATGTAGCTAACCCAGTAGCAATATCACAGCTTCCCGCTCTGTCCCACTACACCACGTGTCAAACTCATTCCATGGAGGCCGAGTGTGTGGGTTTACGCTCCTCCCTTTGAACTTGATTGATTAATTAAGGTCAGTAATTAGTAAGGAACTCCCCTCACCTGGTTGTCTAGATCTTCAATGAAAGGAAAACCCTAAAACCAGCAGACACTAGGCCCCCCACGGAATGAGTTTGACACCCATGCATGACAGCAATAGACTGTCAATCACAACTAATTTACTTCAATTAGGTTCTTTACTCAGCGATCAGAGTCTTAATGCAGTACAGCAAAACACAGACATCTGTGACTGTAGCCAAGGAGTAAATCTATCATCAGATGTGGAGTAGTAGTGATTTATAGGATTAAAGATGGCCGCCCAACAGTAGCTAGCCTAACGCAATTTGCTCTACCACTTCTGTATTTGAGGAATAAATGGGAGACCGGTTTCAACGGCATAAATCTGTATGACGGGGGTAAGAGGAAGTACTCTGAGATTTATGTTGAGGTGTTGCCGAATATCTTTGGGACTGGGAAAGAATTCTGTCGTGATATACTGTACTAGTGGACTGTTGTGATATAGTATGCATGCCCTTTGCAAAGTTACTTTGATGTTATGTGTGGCTAAAAGTAAAAGTGTGAGATTTAAGAGGGTGTCTTGGGTTATTGTCCACCTACAGGACTTGGGTTGAATAACAATGTGGATTCATTGAAGTGGTGCCAGTTGTTTCATCATAAACAATGGAGTAGAACCGATCATATTCAACCTTTACCTGATCCTGCAGTTTCCAACGTACAGACAGACGGTTTCCCTGCCTAGTCCTCCACTAAAAACACCTCCAGTTGAGATTCTACATTAAGGATGCTTTTCAGTCAAGGACGAGGTTTAATCTGTGTCTAGGATACTAGTCCTGAAGGTGTTTCTACCATTCCCATGTATATGAAGTCCAATAAATAAAACTGTTACAAAATGTAAGTTTAGGCTACATATCATTACTCCTCTTCCATAATAACATAGTTGAACATTCAACTCGGGTGTTGTTGTCAAGAAAGAAACAGAATGTCCATCAATCTTTCTCAGAATGTACTGCAGCACACTGTAGCGCTCAACGTGATGGCCAATGTGGAAGAGCCCGTCAACTTCTTCACTGGTTTGTCAAGCAACCATGCCCCCTAGCGGTGTAATTGGTCAACAGCAATGGCAAGACTGACAATCATAAATGAACAGTTTACGTGGTGGTTCCTATAAGTCCCTACCCATTGTTTTACATGGTGGTTCCTATCAGTCCCTACCCGTTGTTTTACATGTTGGTTCCTATAAGTCCCTACCCATTGTTTTACATGGTGGTTCCTATAAATCCCTACCCATTGTTTTACATGGTGGTTCCTATAATACCCTACCCATTGTTTTACATGGTGGTTCCTATCCGTCCCTACCCATTGTTTTACATGGTGGTTCCTATAAGTACCTACCCATTGTTTTTATTGGTGGTTCCTATCAGTCCCTACCCATTGTTTTACATGGTGGTTCCTATAAGCCCCTACCCATAGTTTTACCTGGTGGTTCCTATCAGTCCCTACCCATTGTTTTACGTGGTGGTTCCTATAAGCCCCTACCCATAGTTTTACCTGGTGGTTCCTATCAGTCCCTACCCATTGTTTTACGTGGTGGTTCCTATAAATCCCTACCCATTGTTTTACGTGGTGGTTCCTATAAGCCCCTACCCATAGTTTTACCTGGTGGTTCCTATCAGTCCCTACCCATTGTTTTACAAGGTGGTTCCTCTTTTTAACCATTATTTTTCAACCCGAGGAACAGTGAGACAAAACAGAACAAAACATTAGACATCCAAGAACAATGCCATGCTCATAATTTATGGAATACGCCCAACTTAAAGATCCCGACAATAGAAGTAAATAAATGGGGAACTATGGAAAACAAACACAGACGTAAAAATAAGAATGTGTTGAGGATGAATCATAATAGAAACCGGAGTACTTCAGCCCATCTCCACCTGCCACATTTCCACAACAAGTTCAATGAGAGACTAATTATGATTAGGTCCTCTGCTGATTTCCATTTAAACTGTGTCAAATACGACATGAAAGGCTCATTTGAGTGCACGTAAGAAGTCTCTCTACAAGCTACTGTGGCAAACAGAGACAAAAGAACTGAAGTAGAGGCTTGAAGGCTGCATTTATAAAAGTAGCTCAATTCTGGTCTTTAAAAAAATTACACTAATTGGTCTTTTGACCAATCACAGATCTTTTCACATCAGATTGAGCACAACTACGTGTGTAGCATGCTAAAGTGACAACAATGCCTGCCATGGATGTTTGCCAGTTGCTCTGAATGTTCAAAATAAGTGTTAAAACGCTTTTAAAGCCTTGAAGGATAAGATGATCCAACTTTCAAACCCCGTCTTTTTGGGCAAGCCACAGCAATCAACTAGCTACCAAGGTAGCTGTTTAGCACATTCACTAATTAGTTTGTAAACAATTAACAAGCTAGCTAGTTAGCTACCACATTTCAGTAAAACTGTTAGCAAAAAAGCTAGCAAGCAACAAGATATGCCAGGTAAGTCTAAAAACCACTTGAGGGCAAATCAGATTTGAATCTTCAGACAAGTCGCATGGCCTGGAATCGGATTTTTATCTGATTTTCAAACCACATACGGTGGTGGTTTGAAATGTACATTGAAATATCCGATTGCATGTCATTTTTGGTTGTTTGAATCAGATATGCAAAAAATTTGGATCAGACACAAAGAAATTAAATAAAAATAAGTGTGTTGAAGATTAATCATAGAATAAACTAGAAGTTTCCACTGCTCCTCAAGTACTTGACTAATTATGATTAGTCCTTTTATAATTGGATTTCCATTTAAATGTGTCAAAATGACAGGAACATGCTAATGTAATATTAGTGCACATACGTCTCTCTGCAAGCTACTGTGTCAAACAGTGACAAGAGAGGAGTAAAGGCTAGAAGGCTGCGTTTACACTGGCATCCCAATTCTGATTTTTCTCCACTAGTCAGTCTTTTGACCAATCACATCAGATCTTTTTCAGAGCTAATCTGTTTGGTCAAAAGACCAATTAGATCAGATCTTTTTCAGAGCTAATCTGTTTGGTCAAAAGACCAATTAGATCAGATCTTTTTCAGAGCTAATCTGTTTGGTCAAAAGACCAATTAGATCAGATCTTTTTCAGAGCTGATCTGTTTGGTCAAAAGACCAATTAGATCAGATCTTTTTCAGAGCTGATCTGTTTGGTCAAAAGACCAATTAGATCAGATCTTTTTCAGAGCTAATCTGTTTGGTCAAAAGACCAATTAGATCAGATCTTTTTCAGAGCTAATCTGTTTGGTCAAAAGACCAATTAGATCAGATCTTTTTCAGAGCTGATCTGTTTGGTCAAAAGACCAATTAGATCAGATCTTTTTCAGAGCTGATCTGTTTGGTCAAAAGACCAATTAGTGAAGAAAAAAAACTGAATTGGGTTGGCTGTCTTAACGCAGCCAATGTAGTACAAAAACCCTAAGTGCAATCAATTCTCTCATCTTTCTACAGACACTCACCCACTCAGTTCACGCACAATTCCCATACATTGACAACTGTCCCCTTTTCATCCAGATTACATGTTGCTCCAAATCTTCAAGGGAAATTACTGAAATGTGAGAGATTAGATTGTATGTAAATAACTGCATGTTGAAGAGTTTTTTTCCTTGGTGGCTAAATGGAGAGCTATCAAATTAAAATGAGAGAATAGTGAACAGGTGAGGTAATCATTGATTGGGGAAGTGGTAGGCATTTGGACACCTCCTGAAACAGAATGGCACAATTTAGTACAGCACATCACTTTGTGTGTGCATTTCTCATTCCTTTATAGAAATGTCTGTGGTCCAGAGGAGGCTGGTGTGAGGAGCTACAGGAGGACGGGCTCATTGTAATGGCTGGAATGGAATAGATGGTCAAACACAAACCATGTTAGACTCCATTCCAGTCATTATAATGAGCATGTCCTCTAGCTCCTCCCACCAGCCTCAGTGGGTGGGACTTCCTGGCCTTTGTTCTTTTCATTTATCTTTCCTCAGTCATTGTTTTCCTCCCTATAGTACGCCAACATTTTTTAAATACATATGTGACATACTGTACGGTGTAGGTGACAAACAGACTCAAAAAAGGTTGTTTTATTTAGTTTACTTTCAAATGGAAATGTTTCTCTTTTGATTCATTAAAGAAAAGAAAGCATCAACGTTTTGCAGTTGGTCTCGAGACAAGACAACCCTGCAATGGGATGGTGAGAATTAAGTAGTATGGAAATGACAGTACAGGCACAGTTTTTCAATTCAAATGATACATGCTGGAATAGTTGGTGCAAATATATACAGCAAAGACTAATTCTCCTGGTAAAACATGCTTAGGACTTAGAGAGAGAAATGGGCCTGTATTCATGAAGAATCTCAGCCTAAGAGTGCTGATCTAGAATCAGTTGGTTTTTCCTTTTACAATGACTAAGATTACATGAACAGTGGAGACCTGATCCTAAACCAAGGCCGGGTTCCCAAAACTCTCTCAAAGCTAAGTTCATCATTAGAACCGTAGGATCCTATGGTTCTAACAATGCATTTAGCCTTAAGATGCTTTCGGGAAAGCGGCTTCTGCACTCCTACTCAGACAGTGAATAGGGTCCCTGGAAAGTTAGTAAAGCCAATAGTCAATGAAAAAAAAACACTACGATTCTGAAGTATTTTCTTTTTAGGTAAAACATCACAATGTGTCACTATTTACAAAGACATATCAAGTCAAGTAGATCGTAAGGCATACATACATCAGACCCCAGAATGGTGTGCGCGTAAATCCTTTTGAAATAAATTAAAACCTAAGAGAGAATGAAATCGACACACGCCATCACAATAAACTCCTGAAACAAGTTGACTGGTGCTCGTTGAGAAGGCATTTTCAACAGCACTTTGCTCTATAGCATCAAATCTGTCCGTTTATAGATTACTTGGACATCTATCGTTGAGATAACTCTAAATAAATTAGAAATGGAAATAGCTGTTATTAGTATTTGAATGAGTACCTGATTTCTCTCTCCTATAAACCTACGTTTGATACCTTTGCATAACTCACAGAAAGTGTTGGGGGAGCTTCCCGTTTTTAAGCTGTCACAGTTGATTCTGTCATTTCATATCACATGTCCCGATACCATCTTGGAGAGCGTATAGAATTCCACCCTGCAGAATTACCACACACCGTATATAGTGTTGAATAAAGGACACTTTCTGTTTATATACATAACACTTTGTACAACTCTTTTTGTTTTGCAAATGTCAAGCCGTTTCCTCTTCCACTAAAAACTAAACGAGGAAGAGAATCATTTCTCAGTCGATTAAATGACGTTGTTTCAGTGAATCCAAACCTTTGAGCACTTGGTCAGTTGCGTTTCAGAAAAAGTTTATTGTATTCTATTTTCTTGCATTCACAACAAGTCTTTCACTAAGAAAACCTGGTTCTCTCTTACAATGTTTTGGATAATATTAGACCTGTACAAGAGAAAAATGGCCCAATTTCCTACCAGCAAAACTAGGCAACCTTGGCAGTAAAGTATTAAGTAGACACTAAGCATTCTGAAAGAGAGATGACTCATTCTCTCCCAAAACAGACTCCAGACAGTGTCCCACAGTGTTGTGATTTAATCATAAAGGAAATGTCTTTAAGTTGTCTCCTGGTCATTCTCCAACCAACTAGAGGAAAAATCTAAACTGAAATCCACCATAAGTGGCAGTAAGTGTTCCAGACTCCAAGTCTTTGTGGATGTGGTAATGTCTTTACAGAGTCCCCATATCAGGCAGGTGAGGACTGACACATCAATCAAACCTACTTGCATCCATACTGCATTCAGCTTATTCCTGGCACATACCCCCTGTCTGCCACAGAGGGGCGCTGTGCTGTAGCTGTTCTGTCCTCAGACTGACTGATGGCAGTGTAAACTAAAGACAGTTCAGCGGCCCTGGAGGTCCGCCGGCCCCTTCACTTCGGCACTAGGAGTCTGGAGGAGGTGAAGGCCGGGGCCCGAGCCAGGGCTTGGAGTAATGTCTGCGGCCCAGCAGCGTGGGGCTATAGCTGGGGGTCACTTGGGCCCTTTGGTGGAGGTGTCTGTCTCTGTGGACTGACGTCCATCGTTCCAGGCCTCCCGGGTGCTCTTGAGGGCCTGCGTCCGCTGCTGGTCCACCACCACGTAGTCCACCCGCTCATCTGACACCGCCAGACCAATCCCATTACTCTTCTTCTGGAGAGGAACACATACAGGTCAGTTTCAATAGAGAGTGAGTGTGTGTGAGAGAGACAGAGTGAGTGTGTGTGAGAGAGAGAGAGAGAGAGTGTGTGAGAGAGAGAGAGAGAGTGTGTGAGAGAGAGAGAGAGTGTGTGTGTGTGTGAGAGTGTGTGTGTGTGAGAGAGTGTGTGTGTGAGAGAGTGTGTGTGTGAGGTCTCACCTTCCGTGGTGGGGTAGACTTGCCAGGGTCCAGGTCTAGGTCCAGGTACTCCACCTGCTTGTCTCCCTTGGGCTTCACCATTGGGCTGCTCCCCCCGTCCGCCGTCATGGACGCACCCAGCTTCATGTTCTAAGCAACAAAGGAGATACCATGTTACAGTGGAGATAGGGGGATGATGACACTCAAGAGCATGATTAAATGTTAGTGCTACACTCTAGGAGCGGGCAAGATGAGTGGTAGTACAGCTACAATGGAGACAGTACTAGAACAGTCTACTATTAAACAATACATTGATGTATTACGTAAACCTCAAGTCACATCAACATGTACACTACCACTGCAGACGGGTTTTGGGGGGAAATTACACCACAACCCACACCATGCAGTGAGAGCATAGACTCTATGGGCATCTCCGGTTAGGCTCCAAACTGGCAACCCAGGCAGCTCGTCTAACCACACTTGGCAACCCGTCTCACCTCCTCTAAGGTGTCAAGGCCCTCCATCTCCCTCTTAACAGGGGTGATGGGGACAGTGCAGTAGAAGGACTCCTCTCTACAGAGACAGCAGGAAAAGGTCAGAGGTCAAACACAGGATGTACTGAGAGGGGAGGAGGAAGAGAGGGACTAGGAAAAAATACGAGTGAAAAAAGCAACAGGAAGTAAACATTAGGTAAAGGCGAAGAAACGATAAGGGAAAACGTATCAATAAAAAGGTCATAAAGACCTGGAAAACAAACAATCAAGCAGACATACTATACAGGAAATTACCCATTTTGTTGTTGGTGACGTTAACCAGTCAATTTAGTATAGTTAAGATAATTTCCTTTAGGAGAGAATACCTGCAGGGGGAAGGAGATGTCCACCAGATGGACTGAATACCTGCAGGGGGAAGGAGATGTCCACCAGATGGACTGAATACCTGCAGGGGGAAGGAGATGTCCACCAGATGGACTGAATACCTGCAGGGGGAAGGAGATGTCCACCAGATGGACTGAATACCTGCAGGGGGAAGGAGATGTCCACCAGATGGACGGAATACCTGCAGGGGGAAGGAGATGTCCACCAGATGGACTGAATACCTGCAGGGGGAAGGAGATGTCCACCAGATGGACTGAATACCTGCAGGGGGAAGGAGATGTCCACCAGATGGACTGAATACCTGCAGGGGGAAGGAGATGTCCACCAGATGGACTGAATACCTGCAGGGGGAAGGAGATGTCCACCAGATGGACTGAATACCTGCAGGGGGAAGGAGATGTCCACCAGATGGACTGAATACCTGCAGGGGGAAAGAGTGAAAGCGCAAACGAAAGACAAAAAAAAAAGCAGGACGACAAGTGATGAAGAGGGAAAGAAGAGGTGAAGAAAATAGAAGTGTTGAAGAGGAGTCCTTCTGTGGCAACCATCTATTTCTCCATAAAAGATGAGGTTTGGGAGGCCGAGGAGGATGATAACGGACTATGACTTTTACTAGGTATGCTAACATGAGAAATTAGAGACAAGAAACGTGGACTCATCATTTCAATGTCATCACACTAACAAAAAACAGTAGTATGTTTGAAGAAGACAAACTACACTATATGCACAAGTATGTGGACACCCTTTCAAATTAGTGGATTCGGCTATTTCAGCCACACCTGTTGCTGACAGGTGTATAAAATCAAGCATACAGCCACGCTATCGCCATAACATTGGCAGTAGAATGGCCTGACTGACGAGCTCTGTGACTTTCAACATGATACTATCATAGGATGCCACCTTTCCAACAAGTCAGTTCATAAAATGTCTGCCCTACTCGAGCTGCCCCGGTCAACTAAGTGCTGTTAATGTGAAGTGGAAACGTCTAGGAGCACCAACGGCTCAGCCACGAAGTGGTAGGCCACACAAGCTCACAGAACGGGACCGCCGAGTGCTGAAGCGTGTAGGACGTAAACAAATGTAAACAAACGCCTGTCTTTGATTGCAACACTCACTACTGAGTTCCAAACTGCCTCTGGAAGCAAGGTCAGCACAATAACTGTTCACCGGGAGCTTCATGAAATGGGTTTCCATGGCCGTGCAGCCGCATGCACCACGCACAATGCCAAGCGTGGGCTGGAGTGGTGTAAAGCTTGCCGCCTTTGGACTCTGGAGCAGTGGAAACGCATTCTCTGGAGTGATGAATCACGCTTCACCATCTGGCAGTCCAATGGACAAATCTGGGTTTGGCGGATGCCAGGAGACCGCTACCTGCCCCACTGCATAGTGCCAACTGTAAAGTTTGGTGGAGGAGGAATAATGGTCTGGGACTGTTTTTCATGGTTCCCGGCTAGGCAGTGATGGGAAATCTTAATGCTAAAGCATACAATGAAATTCTAGACCATTCTGTACTTTCAACTTTGTGGCAACAGTTTGGGGAAGGCCCTTTCCTGTTTCAGCATGGCAATGCCCCCGTGCACAAAGCGAGGTCCATACAGAAATGGTTTGTCGAGATCTGTGTGGAAGAACTTGACTGGCCTGCACAGAGCTCATCGAACACCTTTCGGATGAATTGGAATGCCGACTGCAAGCTAGGCATAATCGTCCAACATCAGTGCCCGACCTCACTAATGCTTGTAGCTGAATGGAAGCAAGTCCCCGCAGCAATGTTCCAACATCTAGTGGAAAGCCTTCCCAGAAGAGTGGAGGCTGTGACAGCAGCAAAGGGGGACCAACTCCATATTAATGCCAATGATTTTGGAATGAGACATTGGAAGAACAGGTGTCCACATACCTTTGGTTATGTAGTGTATTTAAATTCTTCTGCATACTGATGTTCTATGGATATTCAGCCCACTAAGATATGCCATCTGACAAATTACATTGCAAATGGTGCACTTGACCATGAATAATAAAAAATATATATAATTGAATTGTAATACATTCATTGGCTACTGACTATGTGGAACATTAGCTTATTAATGTGACAAGTTTTTTGGGGAAAATGTACATAAATCATTGTATGATTTAACATGAATATTTTAGAAGAGAGTAGTTGAGGACGTGTGTTACATACGAGTTCGTCTGCCTTAGAGACCATGGCTACATAATTCTCATCACAGTCCTCGGAGTCGGTGCTGGAGGCGGTGCTATGCACCGAGGGAGGCCTGGGGGGCATGGGGAACCTGGAGGGACTGAGCAGCATCACACACACTGTTTAACACACCGTCGGTACACACACAAATAGCAGCAGTGCCTGCAGAGTTCCCTGCAGATTAAAAATGACTCACTGGAAAAAAGACAAAAAGCTATTTTCTAAGACATGACTACTTTGACATGTTATGAGGTGACTAAAGTCATGCGTGGAGGGTTAGTGTTCTGATAGAATACCAAACCTATAGTCACATGCAGTAGAAAGGAATTCAACTAAGTTCACGCTGACCTAAGGTCAGCTTTACGTTTTACTCCCAAATGGTTTGGATGCGGTGTGCGACAATAATCCTAGATCTGTGCCTAAGGGCCACTTTGACCCTGAGCTGCTGTAGAGGTGAAAGGTCAAAGGGTAAGACACTTACTCCCGAGCAAAAGACCTGGTGACAGGCGAGCGGACGGGCGCCGATGACTCCTCCCACTCAGGTAGGGGCTTGATCTCCAAAGGGGCGGGCTTGGCTGTAGAGGGGAGGGGCAAACACCCCTGTCAGTCTCATCACGTACCATCATTGCAACACAATACATTCCATTCCACCATACAAAAGGTGGTGGGGATGTAGGCTTTCATTTGTCCAACAGAGGTCCCTAAATGCCACAAATTCTCCTTGCAAAGACTAAAACTGTAGGCTAGATTCCAATATGAGAAGTTGAGTGTAATACAAAAATGTAATCAATTGGTTATAGGTTTATAGAGCACGTCCACATTGAGTGTCCACAGCCAACTGCTCCCGCATGGTTAACGTAACGGAGCCCAATCTGGCAACCCGGGTGCTATAGAAACACATTCAGCATAGCTCCCTCAGCCTGGCTAGAAAACACCATCTGGTGCTGCAGTCTACAGGACAGCAGCACTAACACTTCTCAGCCAACAGTACAGCACTAAACACCCTTCATGCACACACACACACACACACACACACACACACACACACACACACATACACACACACACACACACACATATATATATATATATACATACATATACACACACACATATCTGAACAGAACATAAAGGGAAAATATCATTCATCATAACTGAGCAATAAATGTTCTTCCATTACAAATACAATAAAGAGCACATGATAGAATTACATGTTGAAACAGGAGCATGCGGAACAGTGTTAAAAATACAAGAGGTAGTTGGTTAGAACAGTCCATCACTGGTGTGTTTGTGTGTGTCACTAACCTAAGAATCAATTACTGTATTGGTGTAATACATTAACACTATTGATTATTTTGAATATGTGGGCTTGAGATTTGGTTGTTGGTGCGGTACACTAGTACACTGACAACGTTCTCCTACGTACTGGAGATCTTCCACCCGGAGATATGATCTTTGCACCATTTCCTGAAGAAGCCTAGAGGATAACATCTCTAGGGTGTTGGTGAGGTTCAAAAGCGTGTTATGAGAACAAAATGTGGAATCAGAAACGACAACTGAACAGAAGAGGGGCCCCGCTGGTCCAGGAGTTAGTTGATTGGATGAGACAGGATACCATGTGATGTCACAGGTCACAGGAGAACATTCAGAAGCATGCGTTGAGTTCAGACACGTTTGGAGAGAATGAGAGATGAGTATTCAGAACCAAGTTTCAGGCGTCGTTGTTTGGTAGTACCTACCCTTGCGTCGTCTTGGGAACTCCCCTACGGTCTGAGAGTCGGTTCGCTCTAAACCAACCCCCTTTGCTCTTATTATTTTAGGACTCTGACCTGATTGGTTAAAAAAGAAGACTTTTCACATTACCATCATTGATAAAACGATGACGTCATTGTAACCCCTATTTTAATAAAACCCTGCCATGCAAAGCCAACAGATCAACAGACTTTGTTGAGAGACAACTCACTACTTCCACCCTACCATAGCTTCGTCCCTATCGGTGTATATACAGTAAAGACAGGACCATCACCATGGCAACAGCAGATGCTAACCTTTCCCATCATGCACCTCACTCCACGCAACATGGTTGTGACTAGAGGGAGTACAGCTACGACCGGAAGTGACTTTTCATAGCAGGTTAGGAGAACATTTTCCTAACCTTAACCTATGTCTCCTAACCTGCTGGGTCAATTCTCCTAACCAGCTATGAAAAACTAACTTCCGGTCGTAGCTGTACTCCCTCTAGTGAGAACCCTGTAACATGGCTGGCCTCAGACTTGACAGGACAACATGCACCAGTATGAGTGTGGAAGATCCACTTAGAGGTGAGTCATTTTTAGTGCATCAACACATCCACAACAGCAGACAATAAAAGCGCACATTTATCTGTACACCAGCAGACTGACGTTATAACCTTATGTATAACCCTCACTATAGCCAGAAAACACAGCGCACTCCTGATAAAACCATGGCAGACATTTAGAATTGACCCCATAACAGAGCCATAAGGAAGTGAATGAATGAAGCTACTTGTTGGCATCGACCACAGATGCTTCAGCCTCACAAGACCTCGTCTACAGAACCAAACCAAGCAAGCGAGGCCCAATCCCAAATGGACCCCTGGACCCTATTCAATTGTGGAGATCTGAGAGGAATTGATTTGTTAAAGCAATATGGTCAAACTTCCACCAAGTGCATAGGGTCTAGCGGTCGATTTGATTTGGGATTTGTACCAGAGCCAGCGAGCCAGAGGGAAGGATCGAGAGATTAACCCTGAAGCCAACAGAACACAACAACCCTACAAGAACACACAGGCTGGACAACAGAGGTCCCAAACTCAGCAGGTGGATAGCAGTGGTGGATAGGTGAGGACAGAGATTGCATTGAGATGGAAGTTCACGGTGATGGCCCATGGTTATGAAAAACTCAAGTAACTGTTTGCCGATCCCTTTGTCGCCGTAATAAGGTGCCCCTGACAGTAACATTCCAGTCTAACATGTCCTTGCACCGAACCACTCACATCCAGCACCCCATGATGACACCATGGAAGACACAGGAATGAAAATAACCAAGAGTCAGTGACCTGAAAGTTAAAGCTCTAAGCCGTGAACAGAGAGGGACTGACTTCAGGATTTCTATCATATTCCCCTTTCTTCTCTACCATTGACAGTGACTGGTAATGACCTCTGCTTTGGGTCTGCCTCCCCCGTGGGATATCAAATCCTTCCCGTTCTATTGAAATGTTCCCTGGTGGGGCAGGAAGGGGCTGTTGCTCCATCAAAGAGGCCCTTTCAGAGGGGGGCACGACAATGGGGACAGAGGTGACCGCTCTGGGCTCCGGGCGCTCCATGGTGATGGTGGCCCAGGCCGGTCACCCCCTCCAAAGCCTCAGAGAGGGCCCCCTGAACTCATGGACAAAAGTCCCTTTGAATGGGGTGAGGGGGATAGAAAATTAGGAAGAGAGCAGGCAAAGCTAAAAGAGAAGGCTGAGAGGAGGGTGGATGAGGTGAGCGGGAGAGGCTAGTGGGCTAAACTAAAAGAAGGCTGAGAGGGTGGATGAGGCTTTGTCTAGAACACTGCCTACATTGGAGGAGAGAAGTCTAGAACACTGCCTACATTGAGGAGAGAGGTCTAGAACACTGCCTACATTGAGGAGAGAGGTCTAGAACACTGCCTACATTGAGGAGAGAGGTCTAGAACACTGCCTACATTGAGGAGAGAGGTCTAGAACACTGCCTACATTGAGGAGAGAGGTCTAGAACACTGCCTACATTGAGGAGAGAGGTCTAGAACACTGCCTACATTGAGGAGAGAGGTCTAGAACACTGCCTACATTGAGGAGAGAGGTCTAGAACACTGCCTACATTGAGGAGAGAGGTCTAGAACACTGCCTACATTGAGCAGAGGTCTAGAACACTGCCTACATTGAGCAGAGAGAGCTAGAACACTGCCTACATTGAGGAGAGAGGTCTAGAACACTGCCTACATTGAGGAGAGAGGTCTAGAACACTGCCTACATTGAGCAGAGGTCTAGAACACTGCCTACATTGAGCAGAGAGGTCTAGAACACTGCCTACATTGAGGAGAGAGGTCTAGAACACTGCCTACATTGAGGAGAGGTCTAGAACACTGCCTACATTGAGGAGAGAGGTCTAGAACACTGCATACATTGAGGAGAGAGGTCTAGAACACTGCCTACATTGAGGAGAGAGGTCTAGAACACTGCCTACATTGAGGAGAGGTCTAGAACACTGCCTACATTGAGGAGAGAGGTCTAGAACACTGCCTACATTGAGGAGAGAGGTCTAGAACACTGCCTACATTGAGGAGAGAGGTCTAGAACACTGCCTACATTGAGGAGAGAGGTCTAGAACACTGCCTACATTGAGGAGAGGAGCAAAGGGTGAGCCACAACAATCCGCACTCCTGTCTGATACCATACAGGAATTGTATAATGACACATTATGAAGTGTTCTACTTAAGCAATAAGGCACCTCTGGGGCACCTAAGGGCTGTTCGTATACACTGCCCAATGCAGAGTGCCTGGATACAGTCCTTAGCCGTGGTATACGGTCTGATATACCACGGCTTTTAGCCAATCAGTATTCAGGGCTTGAACCACCCAGTTTATAATTCAAAATAATGCAATGGTAATCTGCCTTTCATAACCATGAGCCAGCACATGTAAATGTGCGTGAGTTAGAGTTGAATGCCAGGATGTGGAGAGAGGAGCAGTTGTGAAAACGTTGATGCAACAGCAGATAAAGACAAACGTACCAAGATTCTCTCTCATTCAAAGACACACCCTTTTACACCCCCATTCCCCTTCACAGCCACACCCCTTCACCCTGCCCCCCTCTCCTCCCTCACCTTTGCGGTCCGGTTTGAGGTTGCGGTCCACGGGCGGGGGCTGACAATCGCTGATGAGCATGGGCCTGCGGGGTGGGGTATTGGGGCTTGAGCGAAACCCCATGTGGGCCGGCGGGGGAACCTGCTTGCCCAGGGAGAACTCTAAGGTGCCCGGGCCCGGGGTCATGGGGACATAGTTGGGTTCCACGATGGGTTCACAGCCCGACAGGCTGCCGGAGCGGTGGTGGGATGGGGAGTTGGCGCTCATGGGTACGTAGTTCTGGTCAACTTCCTCCATGGACTGGCTGCCCACTGGCATCATGCCTTTGTTTTTCTGGAGGGGAGGGGGGGCAGAGAGAGAGACAGGCTACATGAGGGCAGACAGACGTAAGACAAAAACATGTGTGTGTGTACACACACACACACACACACACACACACACGAGAAATGTAGTAAGAGGATGCAAGCTTCCTTTATCTTAATCTGCACCTTAGTACACTTCAAAACTCCATTGTCATAACAGTCCAATACTTGGAAGGATCAGTATCAATGCGAGAGGTCCTTTACCGTTGATCGTTTTAAACTGATTTCAGGAGCATGTCGTGTAAAGACTGACCAAGTAGCTGTTGAAGCTTTCGTTGAAGTCAAACGAGCAGCTCTTGTCAGAGGGAAACGTCCGAGGGATATCGTAACAGTCCTGGGAGCCCAAATCTGCAACAAACATGACAGAACAAATTAAAACCAGTGTAAACACAACATAACCAACAGTATAGTAGTCTAGGTAGGGCTTGAAGCATTATGAATCAAAATGGGGTTAAATACTAAATAAAAAGGGAATACAAATGAACCATTGGAACCACAGTAAGTGTTGAACAGGGATATGTGAAGTCTCATCTCGGCACTAAGGCAGCTGGACTATAGTTGCTGTTCTTGCTCTGGTCATCATGTGTAACTTCACACTAATGGATTTCAGGAGGAGTTCAGACAAACAGGATGATACGACTTGGAAGGTCGCCAGACTCTAAAGCCAAGGCAAGCAAAGCCTACTCTGGTACACAAACGACTAGACAAACGGGGAATCCCGGGACATTTGCAAAATGTCTTTGTGTTAGTTTAACACACAGGTTTCATGTTAAATGATAGGAACCGACTTGGACCGGATGTAGCTGGGCATAATGTTTTATCTTGAACTTTAACATCCAATGCTTTTTTGGTTGTGTAAATGATCGTCCTTTAACTTCTCTAGGGTAGGGGGCAGCATTTGGAATTTTTGATGAAAACATGCCCAAATTAAACTGCCTGCTACTCGGGCCCAGAATATATGCATATAACTGGTAGATTTGGATAGAAAACACTAAAGTTTCCAAAACTTAAAATAGTGTCTGAGTATAACAGAACTGATTTGGCAGGCGAAAACCTGAGAAAAATCCATTCCGGTAGTAGTTTTTTTTGCTTGTTTTGTAGTTTTCTTTTCAATGCCATTACAGTATCCATCGACTTAAGACTCAAATTGCAGTTCCTATGCCTTCCACTAGATATCAACAGTCTTTAGAAATTGTTTCAGGCTTGTATTCTGAAATATTAGGGAGTAAGAGCAGTCTGAATGAGTGGACCCTACCATGTCACATAGCTTTTTCATGCGCACGACCAAGAGTGCCTTTCTTGTTTACCTTTTATATTGGCAACGTTATTGTCCGGTTGAAATATTATCAATTATTTAGGCTAAAAACAACCTGAGGGTTGAATATAAACATCGTTTGACATGTTTCTATGAACTTTACGGACACAATTTAGATTTTTTTGTCTGCCTGTTTTGTCTGCATTTGAGCCTGTGGATTACTGATGGAGGTTTTTGGATATAAAGAGATTTTATCGAACAAAATGAACATTTATTGAGTAAATGAATGTTTTCTGAGTGCAACCATATGAAGACCATCAAAGGGATTAATTTTATCTCTATTTCTGACTTGTGTAACTCTTCTATTTGGCTGGTTACTGTTTGTAATGATTTGTCTGCTGGGCAATGTTCTCAAATAATCTTAAGGTATGCTTTCGCCGTAAAGCTTTTTAAAAATCTGACACCGTGGTTGGATTCACAAGAAGTTCATCTTTAAACCTACGTAAAATATGTTTTGTTTTCTGAATTTCTATAATGAGTATTTCTGTATTTGAATTTGGCGCTCTGAGAGGGCCTCAGTGTTGTTTCTCTATTGCTAGTAGAGCAAATGGGTTGGGAGCATCAAATGTACATAGAGGTTGGGACTGAGGCACCAAGCTGCTTTCTCCTAAACTCTGAGGTACGTGTTGTCTGTCTGCATGGTAACCGAACACCACTAATACTGCTACACCAGATGTCCTTGGAGGCAAGGCAGTCTTCAGCTGTGAAAAAGTATTTGTAATTAGCCATTCAAAAACACATCTGTCGCGTCAAAATAATTATCCTGGAGGATTAGACACTTGCTTTGCGCTGCAGATGATAGTGTTGGCTGACAACAGCACACACCAGCCATGTGTCGTTATGAATATCCTGTCGATGCTAGCTAGCGTATTTAGCCTTTATAATGATGCACACATATATCACTTAGCCTAATGATTAGTGAAAGGATGTGGTACCCTGTCACTTAGAAAAAAAGTGAGAGTGAAATGGAATGCTCGTGATCAATTATATATGTTTCTCATCTATTTGACAGGACTAATAAATCAGGAACAATGAATCAAGATCAATCAATGAGCCATACCTTTCCTGAGGCGTGATGAGTCCATGGTGCCAATGGTGTTGCTCCTCAGGGCCTTGTTCCCGGCGCTGGTGGGCACGCAGTAGTTTCCATCCGT
This sequence comes from Oncorhynchus tshawytscha, assembly GCF_018296145.1. Lineage (NCBI taxonomy): Eukaryota > Metazoa > Chordata > Actinopteri > Salmoniformes > Salmonidae > Oncorhynchus > Oncorhynchus tshawytscha. The sequence goes on along the minus strand of NC_056462.1, from coordinate 15,399,058 downwards.
CTCTGACATGGAGCGCGGCACACAGTACGTGTCCGTGGGCGAGCGCTCCGCGGGGGGCGGCGGGTGCCCCGGGGTCAGGGAGCTGAGGGAAGGCTTGGGGGGCCGGGGCGGAGGCATCCCATCCCCACCCTCAGACCCACCACTCGCTGGACCTCGAGGCACCTGATAGGTACAGTTACTGCCTGGTGTGGGAGGAATATCGTAGCTAACCGACAGGTTCCTCATCTGAGTCTCCATGGAGGGCTTCCGCGAGGGCGCGTTGAAGACGTAGAGCTCTGGGGCGTCGCCTTCGACCGGGACAGGGGGCGAGGAGGCGGAGGCCGACTTGGGAAGGAGCACAGTGTCCTGGGAGTAGGAGCGGGGGAGGTGGTAAAGGCTGGAAGAGAGGTCGCCTCCGCGGGAAGGCGGAGAGTCATAGATGGAGGAGGCAGAGGAGGGGTGAGGGGGCAGGACAGAGGAGAAGAAGCCGTTGGCGTGCTTAGAGGAGGAGCTAGTGGAGGTTGGTGTGCGGTGGGCGGGGACGTTGTCGTTCAGGTCCGTCTCTGACGAGGTTGACTTGGAACAATCAGCGTGGGCTCTGTGGCAACGGCACAGATATATAAACATCAGAAGGCTGAATGATGTGTGAACATTTCACACACACTTCAACATAGATTAGTGATATGGGTTACAGCAACAGAACCACCAATAACTCCTATTGAGGCCCACTGGATATGTTGTTGAGCAGATCGTATTGAGTTGTAGGTTCAGTATAATGATCCATGTTTCATCCTGTGGATCATTTCAAAACATGCAGGGTCAAACACTGCACGGTCCTTTGCCAAAGGTCTATTGACATATTAAGCTATTCTGGATCATTCCTCACTTCCCTGTGAGAACAGCCAGGTGCTGCATTTTGGATTAATGATCACTTCTCAAACACATCAATCCCAGAGGTAAGTGCTGGGTTAGTTTTGTGTGTATTTACAATGTGTGTGTGTGTCTACATGTATATGTGCATGTTTATGAACCTGTGTGACTTTGTGCACAAGTGTGTGTGTGTGTGTCACTCCACACTAGACAGGCTGCTCCAGACTCACTGATTAACCTGGGGAGGCGAAGGAGCCCCTTTGCTCTCACACTCCTCCAGGAGGAGGTACTCCTGGGGGAGAGGAGTCACAGAGCTACACCATCACACCCACAGAGAGGAGGAGGAGGAGAGAGTCAGAACCACATCAACAAGAGAGAAGAGGCACTGAAATATGGACAACCTATACAGACAGTACAAGAGACCTACTAAAGCACAAAAGAGGAAAGTAACCGGGAAGAGAGGGAGAAGGGGGGGGCTAAAGACACCATACTTTGCATAAAAATTTAAATTAAAAACGAGAGTGACAAACCTAAAGTACATTCTAACAGGAGACAGATGGAGATGAGATGTCAGAGAAACACCGAGGGAAATGTCACAACACCTCTCCACTCTGTACCAATGGCAGCGCTGCCCTGTCACATCATGGACCCCACACCCACCTGTTGGGCTCTGGCTTCTTGCTCTCACAGTTGACCAGCCACAGGTAGTCCTGGGGTTCGTCCAGGCTGGACTCCGAGTCCAGGTGGCGCACGCTGACCGGCTGGTAGGGAGGGGGCACGTTGGTCAGCATGGCCGGAGGACCCCCCAGGCCAGGGTGAGGGGGCGTGTCCACCACAGAGCTACCGCTGGCCGCCTGGTGGGCAGCCTTTGCCGCTTCTGTGGGGAAGAAAGAGGGGGGAGGGAGGGGAGACCGTCAGAACATCTATGCATTGTACACCGGAGTTAGGACAATGATGTTGAGAATGCTGCCATGCACAACAGTTATTTCCAAAACGTACATGTTCTGTTGTGATATTATAGGTGTTTGTATGGTTAGATTTCTGACTTGTTTGTGTACAGAAAGCAGTATAACGTTCCGAACACATGACTGAGATACCGCAAGATACAGCAGTACAAAACAGGTGATGAGTCAGACTTGAAGGACACATTGTACGTACACAGGCATGCATGCGTCTGGGAACCACACAAATACCGACTTTCAAATCTTCACAATCAATGATTACGCATGAGAAGTACAACCATTAAATTAAAATGTAGCATTACATGTATATTACAGTTTGATGGAATCTACTGAGGAAAATAAACCCAAATGCTTCCTTCCTTCCTACAGCTATTGTATCTGCCAATGTAATTCAAACCATTAATACTGAGCTGTATTTTTATCCAAATCTATGTTTTGCCTTTTGAATCCCAACCATGGCCAGGCAGCATTTCCTCAAGGTCTCTGCCTTGTCCTTCTCCATGTAGGTCTGTGTGGAGACGACTGTGCTTGGTTGGGCTCTATTCATAATGTATTCTCTCTGCCTGCATTACTCCCCACCTACACTTCTCAGTGTACGCACACGCACACCGTCTTTGAGTGGCTCCCTAAGTGCTCAAGCTCAAGGATGCGCACCCTGAGATGACAGTTGCTCTCTGAATCTTTACTCTCCCTCTCGTCCCATCCCACTCTTCCTCTCCTCCACTGTTCTCTTGTACACCCTCTCGCTCAATCGCGCCCCAATCAGTCACTATTCTCCTGCTTTATCCTGTGCACTCTCCTTCTCTCCCTCAATCACTCCCTATACATTGCATCCCTCCGCCTCTTCTCCCCATTCCCCTCTTCAGTTCTCTCTCTCCCTCCCGCTCTCCCCTCCTACTCTCACTACTATACTGCTTTATACACTATCACTCACTCTCTCCATCCCCTTGTTTGTCTGTCTTATGTGCTGATTCACCCAGGCATCAGGAAAATCCCTTTCCTCCTTAATCTCCCCCTCCCACACCGCTGGGCTCCAGCCCTGCTGCTCCAGCCCTGCTTCTCCAGCCCCCTCCACTCGCTGACATTTCCCCAGCCACGGTGCACCCTCGCCTGGGCGCGGGAGTGGGCTGAACTGTCCCCTCTTTGTTTGTGCTGTATGATCAGCGAGCGAGACTTCGCGAGGCACAGAGAGCAGTAGCCAAGGCAATATGAGAGCCACACTGCTCGACCACAGAAGTCTGCATGGGTATTAAGACAAACTTGCTGCTTGAAACCATAATAAACTCAACATTCCAAAATGGCCCCATAGATAAGTGATACGTTGTGGTTGAAGTTACACTAGAACAGGGAGGGTAGGATACAGCCACAACACCGAGGAAGGAGTGAAGCTGACCTTGTTGGATACATGGTCTCCCCGTTGTCATAGATGTAGTGGGTACTGCTGATATCATAGTCCAGGACATTTCTCCTCGACTAGGCCTCTAAAATTGTTCCCTAACATTCTGATTAAACCCACATGCATTACAATAGTGAGTTTAGATTATAGGGTCCATTTCTGCAACTCAACCACGGCCTAAAATTAACACGCACCAGCTGCAAAATGCAGGTAGATTTTGGAATTGTTTTTGTTTCATAGCTGGTAAATGAATCACACAAAGTCAAAGAACTACGAATCATATATAGCCTATACCACCTCTGCTGCAACACTGCCTGGGCTGGAGGCTGTGCGCACCTGAAGAGTGAAAGATTCATTTTTAGAAGCACTACGCACAGGCATAAACGTCAGTTTAATTTACAGAAAACTTTAAGTCACCTGATGTGAGACTTTGTCCTTGTGTTTCTTGGCCATTTTCATTGTTTTGTTCACAAGCTAGGTTGTTTTTCTATGTTTGAGTTTCAACAGCTAGAGGACAAGACAACTCTTCTACTAGTCAGACTCAATCTCACAGGCACAAACATGAAGACTGGAGTCACGTTACCACGGTAACCCCCAGCTCTTAAAGGGACAGGTGAACATGGTCTCATCTGTGATATTTTGGTTAAAAATGTAATTAATTTACCACATTACTTCTTACTAGTAATAAATGTTTTAGAAGCAGGCTCATCCGTTTTGAGTGGCTGATAGATTTTTCCATATAAAAAAATAGAGGTAATTTTAGGCCCCGAACTCAACAGTACCTCCCTTGTCACCTGAGAGGGAAGTTCAGGTCTGGAGGTACCTGTATGTGGCCCCCACTGATGACGGTGGGAATGGCCGTAGACAGAGGAACTCTAAATAAACCACAATTACAGTTTGGTGGGCCCCACTCACTCGCTTTTCCCTGAGTAAGCGCGCGCGCGCGCGCGTGCGAACGAAGTAACGAATGTGAGAGAACAAAAATGAGAGGGAGAACAAATGAGTGACAGAAAGACCGCGAGAGAAAACAAATGAGAGCAACTGAGAAAGGGAGAACAATAAAGGTAGAGAAGGAGAGAAAGTGGCAGTGGGGCTCAGCTTAGGGGGGGCACACAATGCTTTAATTATACAGTACAGGGAAACATGTGGTAACGTGAACCCACCTGAAGACACGGCTCATTAGGCCTCATTAAGCCTGTGCTGGAAACAAAGGCTGCTTGGCACACAGTGTCCAAACCTACACTACACCAGGATATGATCATTATGTGAATAATACGTGTGGGGAAAGACTACCGCTTCCTCATGCATATCACTGTTCTGTTGCATTTCTGCCTTTCTCTCACTGTATAGACACATCAGAGTTCCTCTCGTGTGTGCGTGCCTGCGCAGGGATGTGTGTAGCATCATTACCGTCGTCCGTGGGGTTGAAGCCGCAGATGTCACAGATGTAGCGGACCCACTTGTTCATGTCGTCCTCCGTGTCGGCCACCAGGTAGAAGACGCGGTCGATGGTCTTGATGTCGAAGATGAAGCTGTGCTCCAGGTCCTTCTTGTTGAACGTGAGCCCTGCGTCCACCTGTGGGGGGGGGGCGTTAGCATGTAGCTGTAGCATTACCAACCACGTAACAATAGGGCTTAGCACGTAGCATTACAAACAATATTGGTAGCAATACCCGTTGTAGCCACAGCAGCTATAGGCCACTGTCAATGTCATAACTGTCATAACTGCCTTTTAGTGGTACTGTAGCATTACTAGGACCATTAGTTTTCCCTGATCACATGACCTGACCAAAAAAAACATATTACATAACTAGGGTCCAGAGTAACAAACTCCGGGCCCTAATCAGCCATAGCATAAGTAGTGTTTCACCTGTTCACACAGGTTGAGGTCGATCACGCGGATGGGCTTCTTGGCGTGATCATTCTTGTAGTACTCCAGCACGTCTGGGTCGCCCGAGAGACGGCCGCTGCGGAGAACAAACCACCGCTTCTTCCATGCCTGCAGAGAGACGGGAGACATTTTAATGTTGATGATCTGTTCACATATCATCCCTTACTTAAAAATTCCACAGTACACCCATAAACTCTCCCCTACCCCCACTTGAAAAGCTTAACAAACCCCTGAAGACTTCACAACAACCCATATTTTTGGGCATGGCCTTGTCCTAGAGTGGCTCAGTGGATCAGACAAGAGCAAGAGAGAGAAAGGTCACTGTGTTCGCTCATACGGCTCCATTCCTGGCTGACCACAGGCTGGACAGGGGCTTTGTTTTTCCGCCCTGGCCTCTGTGTGCTTCTCTCTAACCCTCCCTCTAGCTATCCCTCCCTCTCGCTCTCTCCTCTGGTCCTGTAAGCCACACAAGGACAGGCCTGTGTTCAAAATTCACCCACTCTCCCCTCTTCTTATATCCCAATCCATCCCTCTCCTCTGAGCCCCACTAGGACAGACAAGCCAGAACTATGTGTCTGGAACACCCAGGGCCCACAGTCACTACAGACAGACATAGTTTGGTCTGGTTAGGTCTAGTAGCCCGACTGTGGAAGAACACAACCAACCACTCTAAAAAGGGCCACAGGCAATTAGGATTTTACAAAAGGATTTGTCCTCCATCTGTCTATGAGACACAGGTTTCATCCAAAATGGCACCCTATATAGTGCCAAACTTTTAACCAGGGCCTATAGGGTTCCATTTGGTACACAGCCACAGTGCTTCCAAGGCAGATAGGGTTTAAACACAGGGCACAAGACCCAGACAATGGGATATAGCATAGGAAAACTACCTAAATAGAAACCCATTCTATTTCTATGGCAGACTTAAGACTGTGGGATGGATAGGGTTGACAAAGGCACTAAGAATAAACCCTGGGTGTCAGTGACCGTCAGGCACTACCATCTGAAAGTCAGTCAGAGGAGGGAACGAGACAGAACCAAGTGAGATGCCTAAACAGGAGTCTGTTCACTAATGCTTTTATTTTTTACCAATGAGGCCCGGCCTATCTAGATGTCTTGTCACCTTGTTAACTTGTTCAATGAAACCTGCTCCCTGAACTAGGAGAAGCTAACTCAAGGATAAGAGGGGCTAAAAAGCACATGATGAAAACAAACTGTGGCTAATTGCTATGAGCCACCAACTCTGATTCGCTGAGTCACTTATTCTAAGCTTGAGTTTTTTGGAAGGATTCATTCCCAGATTGCAGCTTTAATTGTGCTTAATCACTCCGCTTCAGGTTGAGCAATATTGTGGAGCGAAATAGACTGCCTATCAATGGACACTTGATAGAGCTATTGAATATTGAACAGTGAAATTGGATACAAAAGATGACATAACAGAAAACAAATGCTATTCATGGAATTTCAAACAAGGAGGGGAAACCACACCAGTAGAAAAACAACTCCCCTTGGAGATCAGAGCCCTGGCCTCACCCGAGCACAGCAACGGCCTGTGAGGAATGCAAACTAAAAGCTTTGTTGTTGTTTTTTCGGGTTAAGATTTTAACCGGATTAACAATGCTGTGTGGTTTTTTTCACCCTCCCTTCAATTCTTTTTCCATCCACAGAGTTCCCTTTGTTAGCGGGCCAAGCTCCGGGTAGGGACGAACAGCCAGGAGGAGAGGAGAGAGAACTCCGGGTGGGAAGAGCATCGTCCTGCTGTCCTACTCTGTCAACAGGAGAGTCGACCCTGGAGAAATAAACAGGCTGGCTGAAGGAGGAACTTTACATGGGCGCGCGGGCACGCACACACACACACACACACGCAGCCGTGCACGGCAGAAACGCACACACACTGAGAAACGCACGTTCATACACACACACACACACACACACACACACACACACACACACCCTTTGAAATTCTAATAGACCTACATTCATGGCACAACCCTGCAAAAACCCTAACACTCCTTACAGTCATGAAGTAAACATGCCGACACAGGGTTCAAGAGGTCTGCTTGACCCCGCCCCGCTCCCACACAGTATGCTCCGCCCTAAAATATCTACATTTAATAATCACCGTTTATTCAACCATAAAACAAGAACCAAAAACAGCCTGCAGATAATACACAGAACAATTAATTCCGTCTGTGTACAACTGGTCCTGTCCAGCATGAACTGCAGCCTAACCTAACCCAAGCAGCACACATTAGCATGTTGTTGATGCGCTGCTCTGTTGCGGTCAGAGAAAAAAGAGGAGGGCGACCCCTCTCTCTGGTACATGACAAAGCACTCTGGGCTCATGTTACCCTGTAGGGACACAGACAGGGCCATGGGGTGAGGTTACACTGGGGGGAGAGAAAGAGCGAGAGGTTAGGCCAGGCCTGAGACGTGTTCATTTTTTGCTAAGCATTTCTTATTGGACAAGCTCAGGTAGTTCCTTCCCGTTTCAGTAGTTTTTCTACCGTTTGGTGCCTAATGAAAACGACCCTGGTTTAAACAGACATGGGGACATTTGACAGACGCTCTTATCCAGAGAAATTAGGGTTAAGTGCCTTACCTCAAGGGCACGTCGACAGATTTTTCACCTAGTTGGCTTGGGGATTGGAACCAGAGACCTTTCAGTTACAAGCCCAACGCTCTTAGCCACTAGGCTACCAGCCACTCTGCTGCTGTCCATAGTACCAGCTGGTCTGACTAGTTTCAATGGTGCTGGTTAAGAGCTTGTTGAAGAAGGCTTGTTTGAGTGGTGCTTCACTGCAACTTCAATACGGAGTACTTGATTAAGGGGTGCTTTTCCCATATTAGCATGGTAGCAGACCGTGTGTAGGGGTGGGAGGGAAATGGTCAGGGATGAAGAGCTGAGGGAAAATATGAGCGATGAGAATCACTCAAAAGCTCTCTCTCCACTGACCCACACACCCCATGTGGCCATTCCATTCAGCACACCTCTAGTTAACACTTAGCTAAACTGGTCCCTGTAAACCCCTGCCAGGTTCCTATCCAGTGAAACTGCACGCAACCAGAAATGCCATTGGCGTCTCCAGCCAGACAGCCAATGGCATCTCGCTGACACATACTTTCTATTGTCAGTGGAAAACAGGCCAAAAAGCTCTTCACAACAACCACACATGACAGTGAGTGATGCACACAGTAGCTGAATAGCAGCACTGTTAGACAGTAACTGTCCACAGACATAGCCTGGTTCCAGATCAGTTTGTGTGGTCATGCCAACTCTTATGGCCCTTGTGACAATTACCATAAGAGACGGCAAGACAGCACAAACAGATCTGGAACCAGGCCAGCACAGACCTACCGTGTGCTATCGATCCTGAAAAGGCCAGCAGTGGCAATGAAGACTCTAGCAGTGCTGAACCCCTGTTACTGTCCTCTTCTCCATTGTAGTCAATGAGGCACAGAAGTCAATAACCCAATAGTCCCCAAACTGATCCGAGAGCAGTCGTTACTGATCACACGACACAGCTAATCCAGTTTGGTCTACTTCACAAGGCCCAAGACGATAGAGTAGATCTCAACTGATCACAAATCAGTCCTTACATACAACCAACCAACCAAACAATCGAAGTAGTAACCAAGTGTGTGTGTTGACTCTTCACTGTCCGGGGGAGTGGAGTGGGACTGGGTGGGACGAGACAGGAGGAGCCCCTGGTGCAGCAGCTGTCCCCCCCTCCCTCTCCCCAAGCGCCCTCCCCTGCCCTCTGATAGGGTGTGATGCAGGAAGAGACCCCTGTGCCCGCTCCAGCCTCCAGCCAGACAGAGACACCATTGAGGGGACAACCGGGAGGGCTGGATGGGGGAATGCCATCCGAGTGCAGTCACACTGTTGCCATCAGGGCACCACTGACCCAGAGACAGAGAAGAGAGGGGGGAGAAGGGGAGAGAGATGGAGTGTCTGAGAGGGAGATGGATGAACAGTATAGAGAGAAGAGAGAGGTAAAGGAGGATGAAGACAAGAGTGACTGAGAAAGAAGATAAGCGGGAGAGAGAAAGCTAATACAATATACTTGAAGCACTTTACCACATTGGGGGTTTCCCCCCAATTGAAGACTGGTTATGGGGTGTGGGGGGTGAATCAGAGTGACAGGGACAGACGTTAGGGAAGGGGGTAACAGTGGGTGGGGCACGGGGCCCCTCAACCGCCACATTCCTGGCTATGGCCTTGGTCCTGCCCTCGGCCCTGCCCTCAGCCCTGCCCTCCTATCCAGAGAACAGTGGCCTGTTGGGCTTGACTTAATCAAGCTGCCCCCTGGAATATCTGGAGCTCCAGGGCTCCAGTCACAACCTTCTGCCTGATAGATAGGGGCCACAAGGGGCCCAGAGTTTTAGAGATTCCCAACTACCCAATCGTCTGCCCATACATATGTATTTATATACTGGAGTCTTGAAATATCTACTGCTGTACATATGATGTAGTATATCGTGTGTAAATTCATGCAGTGTACATACGTATAGATTGAATTTGGATTACTGTCAGTGCTATTTGGCTGTTAATTGGATACGTGCCGATATGTCTTGATTTCCAGAGTAAAAAAAAAAAGATTGTTTACTATGACATTTTACTGCATTGTTAGGAGCTAGTAACATCCACTACATCTGCTAAACTGTGTACGCGACCAATACACTTGGATTTGATTACTGTACCAACTCTGACAAACTGGGAGGTTGGCAACAATACCAACCCATTATACATCATGATGTAGCCTAGCGTCTGGTTTATTATAGTGATAAACACAGACCCAGATTAAAACCAAACAATACCAACCCATTATACAGCATGATGTAGCCTAGCGTCTGGTTTATTATAGTGATAAACACAGACCCAGATTAAAACCAAACAATACCAACCCATCATACAGCATGATGTAGCCTAGCGTCTGGTTTATTATAGTGATAAACACAGACCCAGATTAAAACCACTCCTGTACTTAGTGTTTATAATGGAGAATCTTCTTTGAAAGCTATTTAAAGTAGTCCAGGCGTGGGCTTAATCTCTGTGCAACCGCCCTCGACTGTTCTAACATACTAACGTCTATTACATAGTCTAACTGTGGCACATCTCATAATAAACAACCAAATGATGCAATAGTGACAGTGAACATTCCAGAAGGATAAGCGCACCAGCTGGTTGGAGAGTTCCACCGGGCTATAATCCTAATCAAAGAATGTTCTGGAAGGGGAACTAGAAGAATGGGACATTATGCCGCCATTGAGGACAGTGATTAATGACATGCTCCGGTACTGTAGCTAGAAATGAGGCCAGACAGCTGGAGGAGCTGGCTGGTGGTTAACAACCGTGAGACTGCAGCACCTCGGAGTAGGACTGCTGCCGATCTAGGATCAGTTTCACCTTTTAGATAGATCTTAATGAATATGATTACATTGACAGGCCAGACCTGGATCAGCGTTCCTACTTTGAGAAACTATGTGAATATGGGCCCAGCAACATGATATTCAATATATTCTTTATCATTGCTAACTACATAGTAGCTTCTTCCTGCACTTGGGGGCTAATTCTATTGAAAAAGGTAGCTAATGCACCCGAAGAGCCTTTAAGAGCACAGATGGCTACGGATGGTCCTCCAGGGTAGATAAATGGCACACTTAAAACACATCCATATACTCTACATATCTGATGGCTTGAGAGTTAAAGCTAGAATCCTTAATTGGGCTACAATCATTTTTGGTCTTATAAATTAATGATATATACACCTATTAACTTCCACTATTAAGTTCCACTGTCATAACCCATCAGCACCCAAAATATCAGCCTGTTTTACTCCAATGTTTATTAATTAGGTAAATGTAAACAAACACGGTATAGTCTCAAAACATGGTTAAAACTATCATTTTGATATCATGGCTGGTCTGTCCTTGCATCCATAGCTCAGTCTATGAATGAGACTGGTTCTATTTCTTTAGGTCCATTCCTTAACCAAAAGAGGCAGGTGGAGGCTTTATTGTTTCAAACAAATAGTTCAACTTTAAGCAAGGCAGGCCTTGGGCTTTTTGGGATGCCTGCCACAGTAGCATTTGGAGCAAAAGAGAGAACCGTCAACTGAACATATAGGACGGTGTTGTTCCTAGGATACCAGCGCCAGCGACTGACAAGCAGGCGAAAGGTGACGCTGAAGTCATTTGTAAGTGTGAAATGGGCCCTGGCTCGTGTGCCAACGAGGGCTAATGTGGCACAGCGTGTGTCCTGCTGGACCGTCAGACTCAACGAGCCGGAACACCGGAGTCCAGTCCGTTTGGAACGACAACAGGAGCCACTGACCACATAGCCACTGCTAACCATAAGCTCTTGCATTGGTTGTAATAGTGGAAACTGACAGTGTTTGGTTGGTCAGGGATTTAACCATGGTGCTAGTTTTGCGGGGGAAATTAGCAGTCTATTATATAGCTGTTAAAGTCCAGCTTTAGCTTGGTTGCCTCTTCATAAAGGGCCTACCTGCACATTGAACAGATATTCCCACATTGAGCCAGGTGGGGTGGTGAATGGTTCAGGGGGTGTGTTACGATGTCAGCAGCTCAACAAGGAGTACCACAGATTGGCCTCGTAATCAACTGACTCACCCAGGCATGAGCCAAGAACAGGAGATGCACACAAAGACCGAAAACAAACTTGGCACTGGAATCGGATATGCACTACAGTAAACCAGGAAATTAACTTGAAGGGTTTAATCGGTCTTGGTAAGTGTAGCGAACCAACGTAACACCACGAGACGAATCATAACCCACTGACTGACTGGGTTACATAACTGATTACAGAGGTTACTGGGGCTGTTTGTGTCGGAATTTGTGACCAGAGCCCAGCTGTCCCAACTACATATATAAACACACACAGCTGCTACCTTTGAGAGGAAAGACTGAGCCAGGCACACTGGCTTGTGTTCAGTGTGTGTCAAACATGTCAGGGCAGAGTCCCGGGCCACCACCCCTTGTGCTGCTGGCACTGCCACCAACACAGGGTTACAGTGTCTGTCAGCTGCAGCAGTCTGCCTAGCTACAACAGTCACCTTCGCTGACAAACAACCACCTCTCACTCCATTATATTTAACACTGCAGGCCTATGCTGCCTAGTGACAAGTGAACACGTGGGTTGGTACAATATGAAAACAAAAATCAAGGCCAAGTTTACATTCTTTTAAATGTTTTTGACATTTAGCAGACCCTCTTACAGAGTGACTTACTGTAGTGAGTACATACAAGTCACGTAAAAAGTAGATCATTACTGTTTTAAGGAAACAAGGTTGCAATCTACAAAGGAAATTGACCGCTGAAAACGTTGCCATTGCCTCAAAGTAAATGCATCGTAATGGCTGAGACTCAGGTTCTGCAGGGGAGTGATGTCACTCACTATTGACACTATGGTAAACCCTAACCAACTCACCAACCTCATCAAAAGCCACTTTCCTCATTACCAGATGGATTGGGATTCCCTTCCTTCCCACTTCCCAGAGCTCCAAGGGCCAGAATAGGTCATACTACCTCTGCCTAGACGATACTCCGGGAGGTGGTATCTGCATGAGGTCTAAAGGCACACGCCCTGTGGTTAGCTCTGAGGCTATTATGTCTGAGCGGCCGGGCTAATGGGTTAAGCAAGTGTCGTAGTGGAGAGTCAACCATTACCCCTCTGGTCCAGTGTTCTCTCCCTCTCTATCCCTTTCCCTGGTTCAAATCAAGAGCATATATCAACTTTAAATGGATGGAGCAGCTATGTTTTTACGGTCTCTCTCCTACACTCAAGACAGCAGGTGCCTCACGAAATATCCCTTTCTCTCAGTCCCCCTTTCTTCTTTCGGCCATTGTGTGTGCTTAGTAAGGGGTGAGGTGAGGTCAGATTGTTTTACGGTCTTGACCTGAATAATGATACAATTGTAAACCATCTTTTCTCTTAAGAGTTTCAAAGGGAGAGCCTGACAAAAGAGCGCATCAAAGTCTGTTGATTTATGAAAGGAAACATCTGGATGATAGTGTCCTGAACCCTTTTGCTCCCATGACTGAGTCAGTATTAGCCTGGAACTATCCCTTACTCAGATTGTTGTTAGCATTAGCGTAGAACTCTCTGCTTAAAATCAAACTTGTGGAATGCAATAGATTTACTCTGTTTTTCTGTTTGGTATTAGCAAAAGCATGGGGCTAACAGCGATTACGCATTTGTAGCATAGCATTGGCACAAGTCACTTTGCACATGTTTTTAGCATTATAATAGCCTAGCTCCCTCAGTGACTGGTGTGGTTGTTAGCAGTATAAGCCTAGCATAGCTCCCTCAGTGGCTTTGGGTGTGTTAGCATTTAGCGCTGGGCCCAGCAAAAGCAATCTTGGTGGAGTTGGGATGGAGAAAGAGGGCGCCGGGGGCATGTGACCTGCAGCTCCAGCTGCACTGACTCATCCCCGGCTCGGAACAGCCTCTCCGTTTGTTCCTCTGAAAACAGCTTCTCTCCAAGCCCAGAGAGAGAGAGACAGAGGGGAGAGGGGAGACAGAGGGGGAAAGAACCCGAGAGAGACAGGACAGAACCAGAGAGGAGACGGGAGTGAGAGGAAAGGAGTGGAGAGAAGAGGTCAGGGTATCGATGATGCCATAACAAATAACAAGATGGCTTGGTGACACTAACAAAGAACGGGGTTACATATTTTCAGGCCGGCCAGTCTGCAGACAGTGACTGCTTTTCTTCCAGACCAGGTCACGTGGAGGTGACGTACGACCAAACCCTTCTCATATGGACTACAGCCATATGAGATTTATGGACTAAGCCATAAAGAAACAATGAGCAGTCAGTAGTCCAAGGGTAAAAGACCAGGCAGAGACCCAACCCAGAGAGGTACAGTTGATGGCAGAAGTTTACATACACCTTAGCCAAATACATTTAAAGTCACTTTTTCACAATTCCTGACATTTAATCCAAGTAAAAATTCCCTGTCTTAGGTTAGGATCACCACTTTATTTTAAGAACATAAAGTCAGAATAGTAGAGATTATGATTGATTTCAGCTTTTATTTCCTTCATCACATTCCCAGTGGGTCAGAAGTTTAGACACACTCAATTAGTATTTGGTAGCATTGCCTTTAAATTGTTTAACTTGGGTCAAACGTGTCAGGTAGCCTTCCACAAGCTTCCCACAATAAGTTGGGGTAATTTTGGCCCATTCCTCCTGACAGAGCTGTTTGTAGGCCTCCTTGCTTACACACGTTTTTTCAGTTCTGCCCACAAATTTTCTATAGGGTTGAAGTCAGGGCTTTGTGATGGCCACTCCAATACCTTGACTTTGTTGTCATTTTGCCACAACTTTGGAAGTATGCTTGGGGTCATTGTCCATTTGGAAGACCCATTTGCGGCCAAGCTTTAACTTCCAGACTGATGTCTTGAGATGTTGCTTCAATATATCCACATAATTTTCCGTCCTCATGAAGCCATCTATTTTGTGAAGTGCAGCAAGGCACCCCCACAACAGGATGCTGCCACTCCCGTGGTTCACGGTTGGGATAGAGTTCTTGGGCTTGCAAGCCTCCCCCTTGCAAGCCATTGAACCCCCCTCCTCACATAACAAAACAAATGGTCATTATGGCCAAACCGTTCTATTTTTGTTTTATGAGACCAGAGGACATTTCTCCAAAAAGTACGATCTTTGTCCCCATGTGCAGTTGAAAACCGTAGTCTGGCTTTTTTATGGTGGTTTTGGAGCAGTGGCTTCTTCCTTGCTGAGCGGCCTTTCAGGTTGTGTCGATATAGGACTCTTTTTACTGTGGATATAGATACTTTAGTACCCGTTTCCTCCAGCATCTTCATAAGGTACTTTGTTATTGTTCTGGGGTTGATTTGCACTTTTCACACCAAAGTACGTTCATCTCTAGGAAACAGAACACGTCTCCTTCTTGAGCGGTATGACGGCTGCGTGGTCCCATGGTGTTTATACTTGCGTACTATTGTTTGTACAGATGAACGTGGTACCTTCAGGCATTTGAAAATTGCTCCCAAGGATGAACCAGACTTGTGGAGGTCTACAATTTATTTTATGAGGTCTTAGCTGATTTCTTTTGATTTTCCCATGATGGCAAGCAAAGAAGCACTGAGTTTGAAGGTAGGCCTTGAAATACATCCACAGGTACATCTCCAATTGACTCAAATGATGTCATTTAGCCTATCAGGAGCTTCTAAAGCCATGACATTTTCGGGAATTTTCCAAGCTGTTTAAAGGCACAGTCAAATTAGTGTATGTAAACTTCTGACCCCCTGTAATAATGAATTAAGTGAAATAATCTATGTACAATTGTTGGAAAAATTACATGTCATGCACAAAGCAGATGTCCTAACCGACTTGCCAAAACTATAGTTAGTTAACAAGAAATTTGTGGAGTGGTTAAAAAACGAGTTTTAATGACTCCAACGTAAGTGTATGTAAACGTCTGACTTCGACTACATCGCTCTAGCCCTGACTAACAGTAGCAGCCTCGGTTCCAGCCATGTGTTGTGGTGAATGGAGGAGTCTTGTGGGAGAGAGGCAGCTAGGGAGAAGAGAGCAGGGAGCTAGTTGAGGCATTAGGTGCGGTAACCCGAGAACCAAGCGTTCTTCAGCTGCCACCCCCCATTCGACAGCAACCTCCTCTCAGCTCTGCCTGTAAACCAAACTACTAACTTGTTCCTCTCTCCCTCCTGCTCTCCATCTTGTTCCCTCTACCTTGAACAAACAGGTCTGTTTGTTCTCAAGTCAGGTTCCGCTCGAGCACCAGGATAGAACAAGATGAGGAGAACCCACAGACCACGTCCACGGTGTACGCGCGTCATTGGCCCTTCTTATTAGAAACCACACAGCGATACGTTGCAGTCATCTCTCACACGTTGGTTGGTTTGCCTTTGATTACACTTTGCTTTTCCAGACTGTGAACGCATGAACTGTGCTTTGAAAGGTCCCACAAACAAAGACGGTGCCGTGCAAACGCAGGTCATTTCAACAGAATAACCCTCATTGAGATCTTGTTTTCCCAGCAAGCATGTGTTCTAATCAAGTGCGTTTCAGAGCATATGTAGCCTAGATTCTATGGGGCATTCCGGGTAGTGGAGCATTTGTTGTTTTTCTTATAGAGCTGCTCATGCAGGCAGGCATGCCACAGGACTGTGTTTGTGCAACAGTGCTGGGAAAAGGGAGAGACAGTGGGAGGAGCCATTCTGGAACTTTTCCTGTTCCATGTTCATGACAGATGCGAGACGCATTCAGTTGCAATACCATTGGCTCTGGCATTCATCATAATGCTGTCCTCTTTAAAAGCTCAGTGTTGCAACAGGTATACAAGTCAAGCTTTCCAGTAATGACTTGGGAGAAGCCAATAAAAACACAGACCTGCTGGAAATAGTATTCGAAGAACTAGACGTGAAAGCACTAGTGAGAATCAACTCCCACCATATATAAGGATAAACTTTTTATTATTTTTTATTGTGAAATAGCTCTCTGCTTACTCAAAAAGGTCCTGAAACCAACCACACATTCTGAATGACGTCCAACATTAGGGCTTATAAACAAATACAATCGCGTACACCGTTGTGGTACGCCAAGCCAATCAGCAAGGACCCCAAGGCCATCCCAAACAATGCCCGTTATTAAAGTAGAGTATTAGAAAGCGTCAGAGGTTTTGGCGCTCGCGGCCTTGGTGATGAGGTCTGGAGAGAGAGGGAGGTTGGGGGCACAAAAGCCTCTCTATGCTTAGCCCAGCAGCTTGCATAAATCAGTCTTTGTTTTCTGGGCATGTCTAAGATTCTTGCTGCTAAACAGCTATTTTTACATCCTCATAGGCCACAAGAGATAATATGGCGGTCAGCGAAGGCCAGTTGACGCTCGAGCAGTGTGTATGCCCTTTGGCTGAGTGTCTGTCCAGGCGTCATCCCCTCCTCCGCTGGAGGGAAGGGGGACTTCCATCTGCAGGCAGGCAGGCCTGAGGTCCAGCTGCCTGGAGACTGGTGGTCAGTGGTCAGTCCCTTCTCCTGTTATTTACTGCCATCAACATGTGACCTGGGATCAGCTTTGCCTGCTAGCAACTGTCACTTTAATCACTAGCAACAATATAACAGGTCCTGGATCTGCTTATAAAGGCAAATTGTGCACACAAAGACATGAGTATGGCACCTCTAGAGGTTTGGGGAAACAAAACAACAGTGTGATGATACTGGTGCTGATACATTGAACAGTGTTATCACAGTTTTCTACTAGAGAAGGTAACTGTCAGTGTGTCGAAAGGCCATTGACAAACCACCAACTGCCACAATGTGCGTTTATTCAAGGTTCCTCTGAAGTGAGAAAAGGCCTCCCTTGTTTCTGTTCTAATCAGTGGGAGTCGGTATGTGTCCTAACAATCCTCCATGGCCAGACAGGAACCCAGGGAGAGAGAAGAGAGACAGAGGTACAGGCCAGCCGCCCCTGCAGATACACACACAGAGCCAGAGAATAAGAGAGAGGGAACGAGAAAGAGCCACACGGGGGCAGGAAATGAGGGCTAGGAGCTGGAGGAGCGATGGCAGTTTTCCCCGCGAGTGAGCGGGAGAGAGACCGAACAGAGAGAAAATGGTCTCTGTGATAGTCAGCATCTGGCTCTGTCCAACCTGGCACAGTCGTTAGGGGAATTCAAAACCCATCTAAACCGCTGGTACAGTTCATGTCAAACAGACATAGGAGGCCAAAATAAAATAGTTCAACAGAAAAGGTGGCAAGTGTTTCAGTTCACAGCTATTGTAAAGCCATTGGTTTTCAATCAGTAATAAAATACTGAGCTAACACCTCAACAAGCATGAGTGGATTTAATAGTACTCCCTCCAACAACTGAATAGAACAAACATCTGGATCTATTTGTTCAGTAAAAGTAGTGTATGGCTGCCTGGTTCTCCTTACGCCAGCCTCTCACGTCGCCCAAAGTGAACGAGACAGACCATGTCAAATACAAAGCTGCAGGAGCAGAACAGAAGCTCCTGTTACGTTGAGAGAGATCAAGCCAAAAAGGAGACCGCAAAACACCTCGACCCCTCTGTGACCCCGTTCTTCCACCCCAAACGCCTTCCACCACAGATGAGTGAGAGTTTCAGCCCATGCTGCTCCACTAACACACACTCCACAGGTGAGTTTCAGTCATCTCACCTGGCCTCTCCCAGCAACCCTCTTGGCAGCTTTAATCCCCTTGCACACACACACACACACTCTAGGTATTTGATATTACCTCCCCTGGCTGACACACTGTCCAAACAAACACAGGAGACTGAGCGTTCCCTTTACTGTACCTTACGAGTGCTGCGCGCAGGGTTTTGAAGAGTCTCCTTGAGCGTCTGGTTAAATTGTGAGAGTGTTGTCTGCTCTCCTGTCTTTATGGAGAGGTGCAGTGTGTTGCGCAGGGCTGCAGTGTGACCTCTCCCTCCTCTGACTTCCTGTGTAGTGTAATCAGGTGGTCCCAGACCTCCTTAACTGCCAGCAACAGAAAGCAGCAGCCACTAGCCACCAACCCACCACTAAATCAGAGGGGGAGGGCCAGACAGGCAGGGGTGGAGTGTGTGTGTGTTAAAAAAATTAAAATGCACCCCAATACACACATATATTTGGAAAGATAGTGAAACGATTACCCAAGAGCATCTCTGAAAATCAAACACACACACACATATATATATTCCCATTCCACTAAAAAAGTTGTTTTATTTCACTGACATTGATGGATAACTGCCTTCAGCAGTCATGAGGAGAGTCTTCCTCTAATATTGGCACTCTTTTCCTCCTCTTTGAGAATGAAGATATGGTCATCGTTTCACACACAACTTATCAGAACCACAACATTTTCAAAATTCCCCTCAGCACTAACAGTAACTAAAAGACAAAAACCTTGCTTCCGGCCAGTAACCAAAATATCGCTGGTAGGAATCTGCCGTTCTGCTCTTGAGCAAGGCAGTTAACCCCCAACATCAACTGCTCCCCGGGCGATTCAGAAGGGTTGAGTTAGACGAGTTAGACCTTTGGGTTGAACGCATTCAGTTGTGCAACTGACTAGGTCTCCCCTTCCCTTTTCAGTAAGACGGGTTTACACGCTTTGCAAGCAGAAAAATGTCCCTAATAACCCTGTTGTGGACAGATCTGACATCAGGCTACATCATGGGACTTGAATAAATGCAGAAAATTGACTAAATAAAAACATACTACAGTGACCGTGTTATTTTTTGCAAAAGAATATTCGTTTCGCACTTCAAACATAACGTTTGTACGTGACAGTTAGAGATGTTGTACCCTGTTATGACTTACACCAAATATGTTGTCTTCTCACACTATTCCAACCCCTCAATCAATAAACAGCTTATGAAGCTCTAAGCCTATACTAAAGATCACATATTGCCAACAAATAATCTTGAACTAAAAACACCAAATATTTTGGAATTCCTCTACATACTTGACAATGGTTAATCAATATCCAAAAACGGGATACGTTTTTTTCTGCAAACCCACACGTTCTCTTTGTTGTGGCACCAATGTGAGGGGTTATGGTGGAGTAAACAGTGTCGCTGTGGTGTGTGTGGTGCGGGACTAATCACCAACATTTCCCTAAAAAAGGGGAACCGGCCCTCGTAATTCAAGTGAACAGAACTCAGGCCACCTCTCAAAATGGAGTGCTCACGCCGCACAACAAATTAAACTATCAATGTGCTGGCAGACGCAGAGTCCACAAAAATTGGCTGAAATTGACCACGTGTGAATACTTTAAGTTCTTCCGCTTGTGTAACAGTAGAACTTTAGACGGTCCCCTCGCCCATACCCGGGCGCGAACCAGGGACCCTCTGCACACAACAACAGTCACCCACGAAGCATCGTTACCCATCGCTCCACAAAAGCCACGGCCCTTGCAGAGCAAGGGGAACCACTACTTCAAGGTCTCAGAGCAAGTGACATCACCCATTAAAACGCTATTTAGCGCCACCGCTAACTAGATAGCCGTTTCACATCCGTTACACTTGCATTACCAGTGCTGGCACATCCAGCTATCTATTTGATCTGTGTAACACAGAAAAGGCCGTTTCCATATCCTAATAATTCTAAAGATTGTAACACCTAGTTCTGAGCATCGACTAGGACCTAGGCCAAATTAAGACAAGCAGATAAAGGTGTATACGTGACTAATGCCATAATCAGTTTGACATTGAAATATTACTGTGCATGTAAAACATGCTCAGTGTCACTTCTTGAGACTTTAACTGATTTCCTGAATCTTGGGCCAGGTAAGAGTCTTACTTCCTGTGCTCGGTTAGTTTCATCCTGGGCTTGGTTGCCACAATTACTGTATAATCGCGTAATGAACAACAGACTGAAGAGGGGACGGTCGGGCATTCATGCGGTTCAGTCCATTTCCACAGTAACATGACCTCTAAACATATAACTTTGTTGCTCCTTGCTGAAACAAGCAAGGTTTTGCGGCAAACAAGAATTTGGTCTGCCTATGCAACGCCCCCCCCTCCCACACACACACACACACACACACACACACACACACACACGAGGAGAGGAGGAAATGTGCACCAAAAACAAATTATACTATTTAAATTTTTGTTAGTGAGTGTGGTCATTCCATTAACCTTCACAGGCCTAAACACAACCACAAAACAACATCTCAGCACTACCAGTAACAAAAAGACCTAAACTGAAAGACAAAGACTTGCTTCTCAGTAAGACAGCCACATTCCTTGCAGACAAAGCAGCAGGATTTTATTATTTTTCCAGCCAGTATCACATCTTGAGACTTCAACCAATCTCCTGAATCCTGAGCCAGCGAAGTCTTCCTTCCGGTGCAGTTTATGGTCCTGTTCCTGCACGGTCAATAAAAGAGGTTGGAGACGGCACGGTCTGTGTGGTTGGTTTCCTCCCGGGCCTGGTCGCCAAACACTCCCCATTTACAGAGCACAGCCGCCTCTTACACTGAACAAAAATATAAACCCAAAATGTAAAGTGCTGGTCCCATGTTTCATGAGCTGAAATAAAAGATCCCAGAAATGCCTAATACACACAAAGAGCTTGTTTATATCCCTGTTAGTGAGCATTTCTCCTTTGCCAAGATAATCCATCCACATGACAGGTGTGGCATATCAAGAAGCTGATTAAACAGCATGATCATTACACAGGTGCACCTTGTGCTGGGGACAATAAAAATGCCACTAAAATGTGCAGTTGTGTCAAACAACGCAATGCCACAGATGTCTCACGTTTTGAGGGAGTGTGCAATTGGCATGATGACTGCAGGAATGTCCACCAGAGCTTGGTGTCAGGTGGATGTATTATCTTGACAAAAAGGATAACATGCTCACTAACAGGGGTGTAAACAAATATGTGCACAAAATCTGAGAGAAAAGCATTTGGAACACTTCTGGGATCTTTTATTTCAGTCACCTAACATGAGAACAACACTTTACATGTTGTTTATATATTTCTTTAGTGTATTTGCACATTGTTACAACACTGTATATACCCATAATATGACATTTGAAACTTGAGTAATGTTCAGGGTTCATTTCTTACTGTTTATTACCGATTTCACTTGCTTTGGCAATGTGAACATATGTTTCCCATGACAAAGAGAGAGAGAGAGACCGTGAGACTAATTTATGCTGCAGCTCTTTGCTATTCACGAGAGTGGTGAGCGTAGCTTCTTGTAGTTGGCCAATCATAAGTCATCAAAGCGGCAATAGGGTACAGTCAGAGCCTCCATGTGGGGCAAAAATTAGGAGATATATTGGAATTATAAATTAAAGGAGAAGGTTAGGCTACAATGACCAAGTACAACAGTAGGCTGCTACGTTTATATTCTAGATGGAGTTGTTTGTAACTGTGTAGGACTCACGCTATACTATTAGTCTACTATAGAACACATCTGATTGGTTGGTTGAGGTCACTCGTCTCTCCCTCCTGCCTCCCTGTTCCCCATGTCACTCGCTCACACTCACAGTAGCCCACACACACACAGCCCCTGCTAGAGCGTCACTTCTCTACCTCCTCTCTTTATCAGCTCCGTTGCTGAGGGGAAATTGACACTTCTGCGTTGATCTGTTAATTTCTGATCGTTTTCTAAACCAATGAAGATGTCCAGTGAAAGCAGGATGTGCAATTTGTTGACATTACAACACAGTAAAGACTTGGAGACACATTATCCTGAATGTTAATTATTAAAAACATCTGTTAAATTCACTGCTCTGTTTTGCTTGTTTACAGCGGGTCATTTCATAGCCAATCGTCAGAGGCACTCTAGTAACGTTACGTCACCAAGACTCTTACTGAGGGGAGTTACTGGGGCCGACTGTGGTCCTCTCAAGTCCACTCGTGTCGACTGACTGGTATGAAATGGACTAGCATGAACTGAACAAAGAGTTCATATTTAAAACCAAACACACACTTTGTTGATAATTGATTGAAACAGGGGGCTGGGTAAGAGAGTGGGCTTTTCCTGCCTTTAACAGGATATTCTATGGGCAAAGTCTACGTGCTCATTTAGAACACATACGGTGGGGGAAGGGGATTTTTGTCCAAATAGAATAAGAGTGGCCCTCTAAAAACAAAAAGGCACACAGCGAGTGACGTTGCCGAGCACCCAGGGAGAGGTCACGCATGACAGTCTAGACTGCAGCTCTGTGCATACTGACTAAGGTACTTGCTTTTTATACCTTCTCACTTTCTTTCCATCACTGCATAAATTGCTCTGTTTAACTGGCTAATTTGAGGCATTACCATGAAACAGGGAAAATAAATATATTCGGGCCAACCCATCGTGATTAACTTGACATTAGGTCAGTTATAAAACTTCAGTTCAAACTAATTTCGCTTCCAATAAAAAAAAAAAACTACTCTCCCACATCACAAGCAGGAGAAAAGAAAAATGTATTTGAAAACCACAAATGGGAGGGGGGGGACTACCACATCCAGTCTGAGGTCAATAGATCATGCTGTCTCCAGGAAAACCACCATAGGGCTATGGGGCAATCAATCTAACACAACCACTCTACAGAGAGTCAGTCCCTAGTTCCTATCCCCAGCACCTGCACTGATATGTGAGCCAGCAGCAGGCTTGATGAAGGTGGAGACACAGGGCTGAGGAGGCCACACACTTCCATTACACAGCCCTTGGCTAATATGAATCATGGAGAATCCCCCTCAATTCATGTGTGTGTTCAAGCAAAATAAAGAGGGGGAAAAAAAGAGGGGAAAAGGAGAGAGAAAAATAAAGTCATGCTAGTAAGAGGTGGAGGAATGGGCTGAGGAGCACCCGTGACCTTCTATTAC
This sequence comes from Oncorhynchus tshawytscha, assembly GCF_018296145.1. Taxonomy (NCBI): domain Eukaryota; kingdom Metazoa; phylum Chordata; class Actinopteri; order Salmoniformes; family Salmonidae; genus Oncorhynchus; species Oncorhynchus tshawytscha. Next base: position 15,375,622 of record NC_056462.1, on the reverse strand, counting down.
AGCGACCTTGTAAACAACAACAACCATGCCAGGTGTAGGCTAACACCAGAGGGGTAATACTACCAAGCAAGATCAATGAGTTAGCCAGCAAACTTTGATAAACAACCAGAAATGTGTTTATTTTCTGGTTGATAAAAGGAAGCTGAACTTAGATATGTGTTTTTGGTTGTTGAGTTGAGTAGACCATGCCCATTTCAAGTATATTTCTAAAAACAATATATATATATATATATCTCAACAGAGTCTAGCCCTCCCTCACTCGAGCAAGCGAGCGCTCATCATGCTGGGGAATAGGACTACAAAACTAAGATCACATCCAACTCCTCTCTCTGTGGTGAAGGAGTGAGAGAGTTCATCCTGCTGTGGAATAAGACTACAAAACTAAGATCACATCCAACTCCTCTCTCTGTGCTCTATTCATTTCTTCCTACACTGGTCAGTAACACAACAGAGATGTACAAATAGCAAGGGGACAAGATTTGACTCTGGATGGGCCAACATCAGAAGGAAAAAACAGTGGCCAGTCCACCTAATGTCGTCATCATATACTGTGACCTTAAACACTTTCCTCCCCCTGGAAATACACTGGCAGGGACCTACATCTGCCATGTAACATCGACGATCCTCTCTCTCCTCCTCTCTGTAAGGGAAAGGCCAGCTGTAAAAATAGCCTACAGTTTATGCAGAGCACAGCTAACAGCAACAGAAAAAGGCATGGAATCAGCATAAGTCTTCATACACATGAGGCCGCAATAACAACGGAGCAGACAGACTGGAGAATATGGCGACCCAAAAACCCCCAGACGCAGAGATCATAAAACATTTGCGTCGCTGAGACTAAGACTGACTAATGATGATTTCTGTGATGTTGCGAGAGAGAGGAGAATTCTAAAAAAAAAAGAATAACTTTTAAACAGGAAAAAAAGGAGCTCCACTTCTCTCATCTTGTTTTCATATGACGTTAACAATGAAGTGACCCAACAGCCAAGGTACAGTATTCTGCCAAAAAGCCCTACACACACACACAAACAACGGCAAGAGAAGCATCCTCACCTTACAATTCCATGTCCTGTTGAGAGGATATATCCTAAGTGAGGATGCATAGAGAGCATCCCATCTACATAGCCTTCCAGTATGGTGCTGTAGCTGTATGCATCAGACCCTGAGCTACACTGGCTGGCTGGATGTGATCACTGTATTGATCTACCATGATGAACAAAACAAGCCTCCCTCCCTCCCTCTCCGCCGTCCCTCCCTCTCCGCCGTCCCACAGTCCCGCTCTTTGATGTGCAGCTGTGAAATTCACACCCAGCGAGACACTGTCACCGTCGGACCCTCTACACTGACAGTCCAAAGAACACAAATCCATGTTGGATAGCCCTGCTATCCAGCCAAACAGTACACACACACACACTTCTTCAAAGGCTTTCCTGTAATCTTGGGACCACAAGTGTGCAGTACTGGAACAACACATTCTGCTTCTTCCCAGTTGAGATAACGGAGGTACTTTAGTTCTTACCGGTCTGTGGGAGTGTTGGTCAGCTGGGAGGTGTTATCCGAAGAGGCCCAGTTAGAGGCAGTTCCCCTGTCCACCAGATCCTACTTTCCCAATGTCCCATCTCTGCTGCTGTCCATCTGTCATACTGTCACCCAACGCCGTACTACTGCTGCTGTGACGGCTAGGCTAGGTCTGTGTGACTGACTCTTAAGGCGAAGACAAGAGGAGCTCTCAGTCAGGGGTCAGGCCACAATCATTCATTAGGAAAGGCAGAGAAAGAAAGAGGGGGGTGGGGGGCGAGAGAGAACAAGAGAGGGCGGGAGATCAATAGCACAGTAACAGTGGTCCCGTGGGAATGGCCTGGTTTTAGAAAACGAGGACCGTTTTCATCTCCCTCTTCAACTGGTTCCGTTTTCTCCACCACCTGCAACCCGAAACCCCCAGCGACAGACAGGGTTGATGGTTGCCAGAGTGGAGAAATCCTCCCCACCACATCCCCCAGTATGTACAGCTCCAGTCAGCCCAGGTTAGGCTGCAGAGGCCTAAGGCGGGTAAAGCATTAACTATGAGTGAGTGGGCTTAAACATTAACGTGTCGGTTGATTTCCCATCGTTCATGGCTGAGAGAGCGTGGTTAAGTAACAGCTCTCACACAGCGACTGAACACACAAACACAACCACCGACTGAACAGTAGGTACTAATCCATTCCTCGAACGCCAAACCAAACACCCCCCCGTCTCTCTCTCTCAATGTTTACCAGGAAACAGGGTCTTTTAGAAGAGAAAAACAGGAGAGCGAGAGAGGAGAGACAAACGCACAAGGAAAAACCATCCCTTGCTGCTGGAAGTTTCCACTTTGTTGGCATTTTTATCCTCTTTTTTAATCTTCCTGGTCATCTGTTCCCAACACACACACACACACACACACACACACACACAGGACAAAAAGACTTCCTGTTTTGCCTCCATTGTCACACGGCAGGAGGTCCGTTGGTCAGGGCTAACTATAGACCCCCCCCCTGTTGGGCTTGGACCCATGGGAGGAGGGAATCCTTTAGGCGAGGGGCCCTGTCCTGAGTGTGAGGGGGAACTGGGGATGTCCTGTCCGCCCATCCATCCATCCATCCAATGTCCCCTTTGGGCCCCCACAACTCCACAAGTGTAGCGGAAAGGATTCACACACTGATTACACAGGTTAGATAATATACTGTATAGTGCAGGTTACAAACTCAATAACCCCATTTACATGGACATGCAAGTAAACCTAATGAGATTTAGCTCTCTTGAGAAAGGTCTACTGTTTATCCCAATGCTACCAGACAGAAAGGCTCTTATTGAGAGTGTTATTACCACAGGTACTGCCCAGCTTCCTCTCCTCGTCTTCAAATAATACACGTCGCCTACAACGGCCAGCCTGGAGGAGGCTTCACCTTACATAAGAGTGAGGGCGGATGGCACACTTCCACCGCCCACTTCCGGTCTCCCGCGTCACTGGGTTTTTAGCTGCGGAGTCAAACACTGTCCACACGCAACGGATAAACAAACAAGCTGCGGACAAAGGGATCTATAACGTCCGACTTGAAAGAAAGAGGCACCATAGGCGCCGAGAGAAGGTAGGTGTTACCCGCCAGACGTGTGGTTCGAACATCATTTCCCCAACAACAAGTAAAAAAACATGCATAGCAACAAGAGGAAAACATGGCTACCACTAGTATGCCAACGAACTCAGGGGGCAAAGTTTTACCTGGTGGTGCCGATTCGGAGTGGAGACGGGTATAGGGAAGCGAAGACAGGAGCGTGGTAGCTAGTCATCCAAGCTGCTTGCCAGCCAGCCAGCGTCGAGTCGACCAAGTCTGGTTCCTTTCCTCCCCACCTCCGTCAAGCCTAACACCCTGCTCCAATAACCACTGGCCCACAGGAAGTAGACACAATGGACTGAAAATAACAGAGGCCACCTCCCCTCCACCCACCACCTCCTATTCCCTGCTCAGCTACGACAGGCTGTTTCCACCGAGAGGAGAGGGGCCTACACTAGCTAGGCCAGTGGTACAGCAGTGAGGCAGGACAGAAAACACCCTCACCGTCCGCCCCTCGCCAGGCTGTGGCCAAATGGAGTCAGGACCTTAGTTCTCCTTATGTCTGGCACCACAAGGCCTCAACAGGCCTGACATCCTGTTGAGTCCGTTCCAACCCGTTGTCATGCAAAGTTCATGACCCTACTAACAGATGGTCAAAATACGATGATATGCCTAATAAGTCAGGGCTTCACCACTACCCATGAAGGACAGGTTAACTTCTGACAGACACAACCACAGTATGTTGATGAAGCTGATGGAACCAGAGAGAGACAGCACTAAATCAGTAGAGCTTCCACACTACAGCAGCAGGCTGTGGGTGGTGGAGACGCCAGCCAGACACATGACCAGACCTCACTGCCCACTGAGGGTGTGTGTGTGTGTGTGTGTGTGTGTGTGTGTGTGTGTGTGTGTGTGTACGTGCATGCCTGTGTCACGTGGGTTTGCGTGCTCGAGTGTGAATGCTAGGGCTGTGACGATTACGGGATTTTGGGTAACAATTCATTCTCATGCAAATGAGTCATGATGGTCATTTTCTATTTGGAAAACAAATGTGCACTTCTAATGAATCTTCAAAATTGAGCTATGACATACTATCTTAAAGATTTCACTCCCGACCATGTGGTTCTGCTCATAAAATAATTACGAACCTTACCCTTGTCACAGAAATAAAGAAACGTTAAAGTTCAAATCCCCCTCTTCCTAAAAATGAATATATTGAGACGATGACAAAATATATATATACACGTTTAATGTCCATAATTGTCAGTTACACATTCATACAATTACTGAGGCAGCCATAGTGAATGCATGTGTTTACATGTCTACATAAGACTGTATGCATCTAACGGGGAATCCCTAGCCGGTATACACACACACACTCTCCCTCTCCCTCTCTCTCCTGGGTCCCATCCTGAGTGTCTGAAGTCAGTGACCAGCAGACGACACAGACCGTCTCTAATCCAATCAGAGAGCAGAGCTAACCCAGACCAAATCACATTTACTGCCCCGGGCTGCGTTGATTCAACCATAATCCAATTGCTCTGCTCTATGACTGAGGAGGAGGGAAAGGAAATGTGCCTGAAGTCGCACAGACTATATTTAAAGATAAGGAAATGGCACGGACACAGTAACAGACACGTGGTTTGTGGATGTGCTTGATGTCGCAAGGGACATCACGTTAGTGTTTCCTCACCAAACCATTGGAGTACACAGTGTACAAAACATTAACACCTTCCTAATATTGAGTTGCACCCTTTTTGCCCTCAGAACAACCTTAATTCATCGCAGCATAGACTATACAAGGAAAGCGCTCCACAGGGATGCTGGCCCATGTTGACTCCAGTGCCTCCCACAGTTGTGCCAAGATGGCTGGAGGTCCTTTGTGTGGTGGACCATTCTTGATCCACAAACTATTGAGTGTGGAAAAACCCAGCAGCGTTGCAGTTCCTGCACACTCAAAACGTTGTGCCTGGCACCTACTACCATACCCGGTTGAAAGGCACTTTGATTTTTTTGTCTTGCCCACTCACCCTCAATGGCAACACACAATCCATGTCTCAATTGCATCAAGGCTTAAAAATCCTTCTTTAACCTGTCTCCTCCCCTTCATCTACACTGATTGAAGTGGATTTAACAAGCACTATCAATAAGGGATCATAGCTTTCACCTGGTCAGTCTGTCATGGAAAGAGCAGGTGTTTTGTACATGGAGTGTAAAATGAGTATTTACAAATGATTTGGTTCAACAACAAAAATATAGCGACCAACACGACTGCAATATTTGACCTTCTATAATCAAACCGTCCTTACGGGGGCTAAAAGCTCTCACACACTACTTGCAAATGTGAACGCTTCAACAAGTGCAACTAAAGTAAGCAGTGAGAAGCAGTTTATTTTAAAATCAGGTTATACCACACCTGTCTCCTCCTACAAGTGCAGGTACATCCCTTTGAGGATCATAATCCTGCCCTTTCTATAGTGACTCCAGTCACATGACGTTCCTGTGTGTTTCTCCTCTAAGAAGTGTTAAAAGGTGTTGGGCCTGTTGAGGCACGTTGTTCAGACAGCAAGGAGAGAGACACATCCCCCTCTCCTCCAGTCCCAAGGAACCCTTCTCACTGGCCCAGATTATCACACCGATACAGACACCGTGCTTCACTTTCGATTGAAGGGGATTGTCTGTGAGCGCGTGCATAGTGTCTGTGATTGGAGCCGCGAGGCAGCAGAGGCAGCAGCAGGAGAAATGTGACCCATTTCCCAAGTCAGGCCTAATGCAAGCAGCCCCAAAACAATGTCAGCAATTTCTCAAATAGTTTAGATGTTTTTTGGCCCTTTTTACAGAGGACGGGGGTTGACTTGTGCCTACTCAGGCCCAGGAGGCTTGTACACATGGGGGTGTGACTAAGTGCTATGACGTGTGCAACGAGTTAGGTTATCAATTGTGGGAAAGGACCCATAAATAAGCATTTCACTGTTAGTCTACACCTGTTAATTACAAAGCATGTGACAAATCAAATTCTCTGTCTGTGGTGTGAGTGAGTGTGTGTTCCTGACTGGGATGCATGTTTGACTAGGATGTGTGTGTGTGTGTGTGTGTGTGCGCGTCTGTCAGTATGTGTGTGTGTGTTCCTGAGAATTGTGTCATGATGCGTCTCTCCTGTTAAACTCTGCACACCACAGCTGTGAGCCTGCAGGAGGTTTCAGTTCCTTAATGGGATAAACACCACTGTGTTCTTGGAAAGAACAGCAACCACCCCACTTCCTACTCCTGAAGCAGTTCTCTGAAACTATGAGCAGTGGGCTATTGACATGCTACTCTGTTAACACCAGTGGTGCAGCATTCAGGAGTGCAACCGTTCATAACACAGCAGATGTGAGAAACTATGGGCACAACTGAACTGCATGAGGTCAGCACTGTTTTACATGGACCGATAACTTTTCCAAGCATAATGTATTTGACAGTGGTGGAGCGCAACGGTTCACTGTAGATTCAAGACATTAAGACACAACTAGGACCCGGTTTCCTGGTATGCGAAGAACCTCATGGAGCAGACGGTGACTAACAGAGCAAAGACACCTTGATGGACAATGAGAAGACGGGAGTAGAGAACTGTGCGGCTGTCTATGTGGCTTACAGTCGTCAAGACAGACAGCATAACAGTTTGCTTACACTGCTGCTGGAGACAAGACTCTCTCCGGACTAACCGAGAACTAAATCCCATTTTGGATTGGTCTGCGTCTCCTCTCCAGTGATCCGTCAAGATAACCCCACTACCCTCCCCTCCATGACCCACAGCAAGCCTCCCTCCTCCTATCCCCCTCCACCAAACCACTACTAAATGTCTCCATCCCGCTACACAACAGAGCCAGCCAGTCTCTCATTCTCTTAACAGCAGCACCACCAAATAAAGCAGCGGCCCAGCCCCAGGCCTTTACTCCCTCCATAACATTACTTTGACTGTTTTGGCCCACAGGACAGAGGGTTTCCGTGAACCCAGTGGACATAAACTTTAATAATCTAAAATAATGAAAGCCAATGGCCCGTAGGCTGTGAGTCTGCTGTGTATGTGTTCCCATAGAACAAGGCTAGTCTAATGACAGCATACTGTGTTACAGCAGCAATTTCCCCCAAGCCACTGGAATGTCTTACTACGCACTATATTACGCTCTGCCACATAACAATGGGCTGGTTTTTGAGTTCTAAATAACCGTTTTCACATCAGTTTTGTGACACAATTTTGTTGTTTAGATTTGTTTACATCTGAGAGGAATTGTAGAGCAGTGAGAGTGGAGGCAAATAAACACTCATGTGTGCGCACGCACACACACACACAGACACAAAGTGCCAATAAGCCTGGTTGCCTAGTCTTCTCAATTACAGTGCCTTCAAATTATTCTTACCCCTTGACTTATTCCACATTTTGTAGCGTTAGAGCCTGAATTCAAAATGGATTATTTTTAAATTCACTCATCTACACACAATACCACATAATGAGGTCTGTTCAACGCTGGTCCGACCAATCTGATTCCAAACTCCAAGACTGCTTCCATCACGTGGACTGGGAAATGTTTCGTATTGCATCAAACAACAACATTAACGAATACGCTGATTCGGTGAGCGAGTTCATTAGAACGTGCGTTGAAGATGTCGTTCCCATAGCAACGAATAAAATATTCCCAAACCAGAAATCGTGGATTGATGGCAGCAGTCGCGTGAAACTGAAAGCTCGAACCACTGCTTTTAAATCAGGGCAAGGTGACCGGAAACATAACCGAATACAAACAGTGTAGCTATTCCCTCCGCAAGGCAATCAAACAAGCTAAGCGTCAGTATAGAGACAAAGTAGAATCGCAATTCAACGGCTCAGACACAAGAGGTATGTGGCAGGGTCTACAGTCAATCACGGATTACAAAAAGAAAACCAGCCCAGTCACGGACCAGGATGTCTTGCTCCCAGGCAGACTAAATAACTTTTTTGCCCGCTTTGAGGACAATACAGTGCCACTGACACAGCCCGCAACCAAAACATGCGGACTCTCCTTCACTGCAGCCGACGTGAGGAAAACATTTAAACGTGTTAACCCTCGCAAGGCTGCAGGCCCAGACGGAATCCCCAGCCGCGCCCTCAGAGCATGCGCAGACCAGCTGGCTGGTGTGTTTACGGACATATTCAATCAATCCCTATCCCAGTCTGTTGTTCCCAAATGCTTCAAGAGGGCCACCATTGTTCCTGTTCCCAAGAAAGCAAAGGTAACTGAGCTAAACGACTACCGCCCCGTAGCACTCACTTCCGTCATCATGAAGTGCTTTGAGAGACTAGTCAAGGACCATATCACCTCCACCCTACCTGACACCCTAGACCCACTGCAATTTGCTTACCGCCCAAATAGGTCCACAGACTATGCAATCTCAACCACACTGCCCTAACCCATCTGGACAAGAGGAATACCTATGTGAGAATGCTGTTCATCGACTAAAGCTCGGCATTTAACACCATAGTGCCCTCCAAGCTCGTCATCAAGCTCGAGACCCTGGGTCTCGACCCCGCCCTGTGCAACTCGGTACTGGACTTCCTGACGGGCCGCCCCCAGGTGGTGAGGGTAGGCAACAACATCTCCACCCCGCTGATCCTCAACACTGGGGCCCCACAAGGGTGCGTTCTGAGCCCTCTCCTGTACTCCCTGTTCACCCACGACTGCATGGCCACGCACGCCTCCAACTCAATCATTAAGTTTGCGGACGACACAACAGTGGGAGGCTTGATTACCAACAACGACGAGACGGCCTACAGGGAGGAGGTGAGGGCCCTCGGAGTGTGGTGTCAGGACAATAAACTCACACTCAACGTCAACAAAACTAAGGAGATGATTGTGGACTTCAGGAAACAGCAGAGGGAACACCCCCCTATCCACATCGATGGAACAGTAGTGGAGAGGGTAGTAAGTTTTAAGTTCCTTGGCGTACACATCACAGACAAACTGAATTGGTCCACCCACACAGACAGCATCGTGAAGAAGGTGCAGCAGCGCCGCTTCAACCTCAGGAGGCTGAAGAAATTCGGCTTGTCACCAAAAGCACTCAAACTTCTACAGATGCACAATTGAGAGCATCCTGTCGGGCTGTATCACCGCCTGGTACGGCAACTGCTCCGCCCACAACCGTAAGGCTCGCCAGTGGGTAGTGAGGTCTGCACAACGCATCACCGGGGGCAAACTACCTGCCCTCCAGGACACGTACACCACCCGATGTCACAGGAAGGCCATAAAGATCATCAAGGACAACAACCACCTGAGCCACTGCCTGTTCACCCCGCTATCATCCAGAAGGCGAGGTCAGTACAGGTGCATCAAAGCTGGGACTGAGAGACTGAAAAACAGCTTCTATCTCAAGGCCATCAGACTGTTAAACAGCCACCACTAACATTGAGTGGCTGCTGCCAACACACTGACTCAACTCCAGCCACTTTAATAATGGGAATTGATGGGAAATGTAAAATATATCACTAGCCACTTTAAACAATGCTACCTAATATTATGTTTACATACCCTACATTATTCATCTCATATGTATATGTATATACTGTACTCTATATCATCTACTGCATCTTTATGTAATACATGTATCACTAGCCACTTTAACTATGCCACTTTGTTTACATACTCATCTCATATGTATATACTGTACTCAATACCATCTACTGTATCTTGCCTATGCCGCTCTGTACCATCACTCATACATATATCTTTATGTACATATTCTTTATCCCCTTACACTTGTGTCTATAAGGTAGTAGTTTTGGAATTGTTAGCTAGATTACTTGTTGGTTATTACTGCATTGTCGGAACTAGAAGCACAAGCATTTCGCTACACTCGCATGAACATCTGCTAACCATGTGTATGTGACAAATAAAATTTGATTTGATTAATGTCAAAGTGATTTTAATTGTTTGTTTTTTTTAAACATTTTTGCAAATATACTGAAAATGAAGTACCTCATTTACACCCCTGAGCAAATATTTTGTATAAGCACCTTTGGCAGTGATTACTTAGTCTTTCTGGGTAAGTCTAAGCGCTTTCCACACCTGGATTGTACAACATTTGACTCATTATTTTCAAAACTCTTCAAGCTCTGTCAAATTGGTTGTTGATCATTGCTAGACCATTTTTAGGTCTAGCCATAGATTTTAAAAGTAGATTTAGTCAAAACTGTAACTCGGCCTCTCAGGAACATTCACTGTCTTCTTGGTAAGCAATTAGAGTGTAGATTTGGTATGGTGTTTTAGGTTATTGTCCAGCTGAATGAGAGATTAATTCACCAGTGTCTAGTAGAAAGCAGACAACCAGGTTATCCTCTAGGATTTTGCTGAGCCTAGCCCCATTACATTTATATTTTTTATCCTGAGAAACTCCCGTCATTAAAAATGACACGAATACCCATAACATGATGCAACCAACACTATGCTTGAAAATATGGAGTGCGGTACTCAATACTATGTTGTATTTGCCCCAAACATAACACTTTCTATTCAGGACAAAAAGGTTTTCCGAGTGCCTTGTTGCAAACAGAAAGCATGTTTTGGAATATTTTTATTCTGTACAGGCTTCCTTTTCACTCTCAATTAGGTTAGTATTGTGGAGTAACTACAATCCTCAGTTCTCCTATCACAACCATTAAACTCCGTTTTAAAAGTCCCCATCAGCCTCATTGTGAAATCCCTGAGCGGTTTCCTTCCTCTCCGGCAACTAAGTTTAGAAGGATGCCTGTATCTTTAGGGAGGAGGTCAGAGACCTAGCAGTGTGGTGCCAGGACAACAACCTCTCCCTCAACGTGAGCAAGACTAAAGGAGATGATCGTGGACTACAGGAAAAGGAGGACCGCCCCCATTCACATTGATGGGGCGGTAGCTGGTTCGATAGTTTCAAGTTCCTTGGTGTCCACATCACAAAAAACCATCCTGGTCCAAACTAGGGTTGCACGTTTTGGGGAATATTCAAAAGTTGGAAACTTTCCATAGGAATTTATGGAAATCTATGCAAATTAAATGTAGATGTTTTTTGCATTGGATATATTTACCATATCATATGGAGACAGAAACAAACATTGTACCTTATCATAAGTAGACATAATTGAAATTGATTAAATCCTTCCAATAGAAAAAGTTACAAATTGAACATTAATTAAATGAGTTGACTCTTCACATGGGATGATTTCACTGAACAAAAAGGGAATATTGAATGATCCATCGCATCTCTCAAAAACATTTAACATAAATCTGTAAAATGATAGTCTAGAAACTGAAGCTTTGCTCGTCTTTCATGTCTTCTCCCTGGATTACATCAATGTCCAGCTCTTGAACATCAGACTGAGACATCATCTTCAATGTCACTTTCCAACCTTGTTGAGGATGGCTGGTCAGGCTCAAAAAGCCTCAAATTTGCCCAGGTGGCCACCAATTTTTCAACCCTTTTATTGGTCAGCCTGTTGCGTGCTTTGGTGTGTGTTTCCAAATAAGGACCAGTTGCGCTCTGAGGTGGCTGATGATGGTGGGATTTGGAGAATGGAGGCAACAGGGGAAAGAGCCGCAGATCTATAAAGTCCTTTCCACCAGGTGGCTGATGAGATATGTTGGCACGACTGCCATATTCCGTCTCCATCCCAAAGCCCTTGCTTGAAAGTGTACTTCGCCAGACTGCCAAGAACCTTGTCCTCATCCAGGCCAAGGTGGAGAGACAAGGTAGTAATGACACCATAGGCCTTGCTGATCTCTTCACCAGACAGGATGTTCTTGCCAGCATACTTGAGGTCCAACAGGTAAAGGGTTCAGGCAGAAGTCTTCACGCTTTTTGATGTATTTCAGAACTGCAGTTACCTCTGCTTGGAGCAACAGTGAAGTGGGCAGGGCAGTACAGATTTATTCTCTTATATCTACAAGCAGTCTGAACATCAGACAGGATGGAATTGTCTCTCTCAATCCGTGTAATGGCAGCTGCTATAGGTTTCAGGAGTTTCAGGCTGCTTACCACTTTCTCCCCAAATACATCATACAGGAGGATTTTTTTATTTTACCATTATTTAACTAGGCAAGTCAGTTAAGAACAAATTCTTATTTTCAATGACGGCCTAGGAACAGTGGGTTAACTGCCTGTTCAGGGGCAGAACGACAGATTTGTACCTTGTCAGCTCGGGGATTTGAACTTTCGGTTACTAGTCCAACACTCTAACCACTAGGCTACCCTGCCGCCCCAGGATCCTGATGGAGCTGTCCATATCAACAGACTGTGATAAGGACATTTCTTGGAGACTCCTTCTCCTTCAGGAGACTGTTAATCATGATGACGACACCACCCCAACGAGTGTTGCTGGGCAGCTTCAATGTGGTGCTCTTATTCTTCTCACTTTGCTTGTTGAGTAAATTGCTTTGCTTTCCATTGTTTTCAGTGCCATGATGTCCTTGAGGAGCAGATTCGATGCATGAGCAGCAGAGCCAATGGGTGTGATGTGAGGGTAGGACTCCTCCACTTAAGACCAAGCAGCCTTCATGTTTTCAGCAGTGTTTGTCACCAGTGCAAATACCTTCTGTGGTCCAAGGTCATCGACGACTGCCTTCAGCTCATCTGCAATGTAGAGACCGGTGTGTCTGTTGTGCCTTGTCTGCTCTTGTAGAATACTAGTTGAGGGGAGGAGATGATGTAGTTAATTATTCCTTGCCCACGAACATTTGCAATACGGTGTGCTTTCTCTATGATTTGCTTGACCTTCACCTGAACTCTGCATCCAGCAAATGATTAGATAAAGCATGTCTGGTTAGAGGGGTGTATGCTGGGTGAAGAACATTCAGAAATCTCTTCCATTACACATTGCCTGTGAGCATCAGAGGTGAACCAGTTGTATACAAAGCTCGAGCAAGACATTCATCAGCATTTCTCTGACTACTTTCTCTGATTCTATGAGCTGTTGCTATCGATAAGGTGTCCGATTCATCATGTTCACCTCGAATAGAAGTAGAGGGACTTTTGTCAGAGGTTGCTTTTCGTGAGCGGTGAGGAAACTTAATGCACTTGGCCAGATGATTCTGCGTCTTTGTTGCATTCTTCACATATGAATTGGCACAGTATTGGCAGTTGTACACAGCTTTTCCTTCTACATTAGCTGCGGTGAAATGTCTCCAAACATCAGATAGTGCCCGTGGCATTTTCCTGTAAAGATTAGACAAACATGAGTAAAAAAATATAAATGCAATTCCACATACAGATAAATAGTTAAGCAGTTAGATTGAACAACTCCTTTGTAAGATACAGGTTTTAAAATGAAACATGTATGGAAACAGGTGAATTAACACTCAGTTAGCAGGCTCAAGCAAGCTAAAACCCACATGGTAGCAAAAACTAACTAGAAGAAATGGTTAACAAGTATGAATTTTTTTTTTTTTAAACACACTTTGCTGTAGGCTACTATTTACTAGTTAAAAAAACAAAAACATGTCATAAAATATATTCACCCCACCTAGTATCGTAATCAAAACTTACCAGAAAGCATGTAGTCCTTGGCTCAGACAGTGTAGTTGTGTGGGATCAACAGCATCTCATTAGTGTGCAAGATCTTGAGAATCAGCTGTACATGTGATGGAAGAGTGCACTGCACATGTGATGGAAGAACGCACTGTGCATGCAGAGGGTTGCAATTCCATTGGGGATAGTTTAACCAAAACATGCCACAATACCTAGAATTGCCTTGTGTATCCCACAAAAAAAAGGTTCACTTATAAGCTAACTTTTTTGATGAATTTATGCAAAATTCCAGAGCTTAACTTCCAATGGAACATTTACCGCCAGGTTTTCGACACTTTGCAACCCTAGTCCAAACACACCAAGACAGTCATGAAGAGGGTACAACACCTTTTCCCCCTCAGGAGACTGAAAAGATTTGGCATGAGTCATCAGATCTTCAAAAAGTTCAACAACAGCACCATCAAGTGCATCCTGACCAGTTGCATCACTGCCTGGTATGGAAACTGCTCAGCATCCAACCATAAGGAGCTACAGAGGGTAGTGCGTATGGCCCAGTAGATCACTGTGGCCAAGCTTCCTACCATTCAGGACCTACAGTTGAAGTCGGAAATTTACATACATCTTAGCCAAATACAGTGGACAGAACAAGCATTTGATACATAGCCGATTTTGCAAGTTTTTCCTACTTACAAAGCATGTAGAGGTCTGTAATTTTTATCATAGGTACACTTCAACTCAACTAAAACAAAAATCCAGAAAATCACATTGTATGATTTTTAAGTAATTATTCTGCATTTTATTGTATGACATAAGTATTTGATCACCTACCAACCAGTAAGAATTCCGACTCTCACAGACCTGTTACTTTTTCTTTAAGAAGCCCTCCTGTTCTCCACTCATTACCTGCATTAACTGCACCTGTTTGAACTCGTTACCTGTATAAAAGACACCTGTCCACACACTCAATCAAACAGACTCCAACCTCTCCACAATGGCCAAGACCAGAGAGCTGTGTAAGGACATCAGGGCTAAAATTGTAGACCTGCAGAAGACTGGGATGGGCTACAGGACAATAGGAAAGCAGCTTGGTGAGAAGGCAACAACTGTTGGCGCAATTATTCGAAAATGGAAGAAATTCAAGATGACGCTCAAATCACCCTCGGTCTGGGGCTCCATGCAAGATCTCACCTCGTGGGGCATCAATGATCATGAGGAAGGTGAGGGATCAGCCCAGAACTACACGGCAGGACCTGGTCAATGACCTGAATTGAGCTGGGACCACAGTCTCAAAGAAAACCATTAGTTACATACTACGCTGTCATGGATTAAAATCCTGCAGCGCACCCAAGATCCCCCTGCTCAAGCCAGCGCATGTCAAGGCCCATCTGAAGTTTGCCAATGACCATCTGGATGATCCAGAGGAGGAATGGGAGAAGGTCATGTGGTCTGATGAGACAAAAAAAATGCTTTTTGGTCTAAACTTCACTCGCCGTGTTTGGATGAAGAAGGATGAGTACAACCCCAAGAACACCATCCCAACCGTGAAGCATGGAGATGGAAACATCATTCTTTGGGGATGCTTTTCTGCAAAGGGGACAGGACGACTGCACCGTATTTGGGGGAGGATGGATGGGGCCATGTATCGCGAGATCTTGGCCAACAACCTCCTTCCCTCATTAAGAGCATTGAAGATGGGTCGTGGCTGGGTCTTCCAGCATGACAACGACCCTAAACACACAGCCAGGGCAACTAAGGAGTGGCTCCGTAAGAGGCATCTCAAGGTCCTGGAGTGGCCTAGCCAGTCTCCAGACCTGAACCCAATAGAAAATCTTTGGAGGGAGCTGAAAGTCCGTATTGCCCAGCGACAGCCCCGAAACCTGAAGGATCTGGAGAAGGTCTGTATGGAGGAGTGGGCCAAAATCCTTGCTGCAGTGTGTGCAAACCTGGTCAAGAACTACAGGAAATGTATGATCTCTGTACCAAATATTAAGTTCTGCTTTTCTCATGTATCAAATACTTATGTCATGCAATAAAATGCAAATTAATTACTTAAAAATCATACAATGTGATTTTCTGGATTTTTGTTTTAGATTCCGTCTCACAGTTGAAGTGTACCTATGATAAAAATTACAGACCTCAATATGCTTTGTAAGTAGGAAAACCTGCAAAATCGGCAGTGATTAAATACTTGTTCTCCCCACTGTACATTTAAACTCAGTTTCACAATTCCTGACATTTAATCCTCAGTAAAAAAAAAATCCCCTGTTTTAGGTCAGTTAGGATCACCACTTTATTTTAATGTGAAAAGTCAGAATAATAGTAGAGAATTATTTCAGCTTTTATTTCTTTCATCACATTCCCAGTGGGTCAGAAGTTTACATGCACTCAATTAGTATTGGTAGCATTGCCTTTAAATTGTTTAACTTAGGTCAAACATTTTGGGTAACCTTCCACAAGCTTCCCACAATAAGTTGGGTGAATTTTGGCCCATTCCTCCTGACACAGCTGGTGTAACCGAGTCAGGTTTGTAGGCCTCCTTGCTCGCACACGCTTTTTCAGTTCTGCCCACAGATGTTCTATAGGCTTGAGGTCTGGGCTTTTTGATGACCACTCCAATACCTTGACTTTGTTGTCCTTAAGCCATTTTGTCACAACTTTGGAAGTATGCTTGGGGTCATTGTCCATTTGGAAGACCCATTTGCGACCAAGCTTTAACTTCCTGACTGATGTCTTGATGTTGCTTCAATATATCCACATAATTCCCCTCATGATGCTATCTATTTTGTGAAGAGCACCAGTCCCTCGTGCTTCACAGTTGGGATGGTGTTCTTCAGCTTGCAAGCCTCCCCCTTTTTCCTCTAAACATAACGATGATCATTATGGCCAAACAGTCCTATTTTTGTTTCATTTCCATGTGCAGTTGCAAACCGTAGTCTGGCTTTTAATGGAGGTTTTGGAGCAGTGGCTTCTTCCTTGCTGAGCGGCCTTTCAGGTTACGTCAATATAGGACTCTTTTTACTGTGGATATAGATACTTTATTACCCGATTCCTCCAGCATCTTCATAAGGTACTTTGTTATTGTTCTGGGGTTGATTTGCACTTTTCTCACCAAAGTATGTTCATCTCTAGGAGACAGAACACGTCTCCTTCCTGAGCGGTATGACTGCTGCGTGGTCCCATGGTATTTATACTTGCGTACTATTGTTTGTACAGATGAACATGGTACCTTGAGGCATTTGGAAATTGCGCCCAAGGATGAACCAGACTTGTGGAGGTGTACAATTTTTTTTCTGAGGCCTTGGCTGATTTCTTTTCATTTTCTCATGATGTCAAGCAAAGGTGGCACTGAGTTTGAAGGTAGGCCATGAAATACATCCACCGGTAAACATCCAATTGACTCAAATGATGTCAATTAGCCTATCAGAAGCTTCTAAAGCCATGACATCATTTTCTGGAATTTTCCAAGCTGTTTAAAGGCACAGTCAACTTACTGCATGTAAACTTCTGACCCACTGGAATTGTGATGCAGTGAATTATAAGTGAAATAATCTGTCAGTAAACAATTGTTGGAAAAATTACTTGTGTCATGCACAAAGTAGATGTCCTAACAGACTTGCCGAAACTATAGTTTGTTAACAAGAAATTTGTGGAGTGGTTGAAAAACGAGTTTTAATGACTTCAACCTAAGTGCATGTAAACTTCCGACTTCAACTGTATATACTAGGCGGTGTCAGAGGAAGGCCCAAAAAATGTTCAAAGGCTCCAGTCACCCAAGTCATTGACTGTTCTCTCTACAAGCGTTATCACCAAGTCTAGGTACAAGAAGCTCCTTAACAGCTTCTACCGCCTTCTAACCCCCCCAGAACAATTCAAATGGCCACCCGGACTATTTACATTGACACCCCCCCTCTTTGTTTTTACACTGCTGTTACGCGCTGTTTATTATCTATGCATTGTCACTTTACCCCTACCTACATGTAGAAATGACCTAACCTGTACCCCCCGCATATTGACTCTGTATTGGTACCACCTATATATAGCGTCGGTATTGTTATTTTATTGTGTTAGTTTATTTTGTAAATATTTTCTTAACTCCATTTCTTGAACTGCATTGTTGGTTAAGGGCTTGTAAGTAAGCATTTCACACTACACCTGTTGCATCCAACACAGTAAAATCAAATGTTATTTGTCACCTGAGGGACCTTACAGACAATTGTATATGTGGAGTACAGAGGTGAGGTAGTCATTCAAAAATCACATTAAACACTAGTATTGCACACAGAGTGAGTCCATGCAACATGTGACTTGTGGTAAGTACATGATGGCCGCCATCTTCATGCACTTTCGCTATTGGCTGGTGAAGCTGTATAGATGTTGGTTTGTGGTAGAGGGATGGAGCAACAGAAACCAAAGCTCAATAGCTATTATCACCAGTGCTTGACTTGGACTGAAATAGGTTCAAGTACTCATTTTGGGGGCCAGTACTGTTTATATTTAGGTGCAGGAGCTCCACAATACTTGAGCTGATATTCTATAAGAGGAACAGGAGCTCAAGCAGTAGAAAATCCGACGTGCCAGTACTCATCTCCAGTGAGCTCCTGTCAAAGTCAAGCACTGATTAGCCCATTGGAGAACGACACCCACTGGCTTCTATCTAACTGACAACTGAACAGAGGTGGAGTCCATGTGTTCTCTTGATGCGTGTTTGTAGGGAAAGCACAGAAAGAGTCATCTATTGTATATGTATGGGAGAATACTTCAACTACGCGAAGGGAGTCCATTTGTGGTGTAGGCCTACGTCATCAAATCAGATGGGTTGTACCTCAATTATATTACACAAAACAAGAGAAATGTTTGCCTAAATAATAAATTATGCAACAGTAATCCATGTTTCAGATTAGTTTAGAATTCAAACGTATATTTCCTTATATCAGATAGACTGCAGAGAGAAGTGTACCACTAAATACCATCTGATATCGTCAGTCATACAGTAGGTTGACCCCTATTAGCTTAACCCAATAACCTGAGAATTGACAAGTTGATTTGTAGTTTTACTGAGTTATTGATTGGTTGAAGGATTGATTGGAGTTTGAAATGTGTCCTTCCTTCCTAATAGGCCTGCAATGACATAGGACTACTGTTACTTCCAGATGCACGCACACACACACACACACACACACACACACACACACACACACACGTGTTAATTGTTTATCCAACAAGAACCGCAACTAAGAGCGATTCCCATATTTCCTGTAGTTAATTGCCCTTGTTGCTATACAGCAGCCTGTTCAATTTAGGCAGGATAGTATTCAGTTTGGGGGATTGTTGTGACAACTGATGGGGGACAGGACATAAGGGCTCGGACTAGGTCATCTGACTATAGTAGTACAGGGCACAACAATGTGGAAGGCTCAGATATAAATATATTACGTGGAACAAACATGCTCTCATGCTAGGAGGAATACTGTAGGTTCTACTCATGAAATTTCTAGCTGTGCTGTTCAACAGAGGTTGTCTACTTAACGTGGGGGAGCAGGCATGGTGGAGGTAGGTGGCAGAGACGTCCCTCCCCTTCTAAATCTCCTCTTTGCCTGATATTCAAGTTGATTCTCAACAATAACATCTGTACAAAAGGTTGAGGATCAAAACATGTACAGCAGCCCCCCCCAAAGTCACATGTTTGTCAAAACGGCATCTTTAGGAATTCAACACATTCCATTAGCAGGGCTGGGCCATTCACATGATCAGTGTTTCTTGGCTGCAGAGAGCGAGCAGCCAGGCTGAGGGGAAGACCAGCTGCCCAGACAATTCCCCTCTTAGTTCTGCTGTGGTTTGTCTCGGCCTGCGAGTGCGTGTCTGTGTCTGGTCTGTACACACAAGAGAATGACTGAGCGAACAACTCGACAGGCCAAATGGCCATCAGAGTAGTGGTCCAAACCACACACTGGCATAGTGGAGCTGAACATACAAAACAGATCAAGACAAGGCTATGCCATGTTTTATGTTATATGTTAAGGAGGTATGACAATGAATGCATTGCCAATGCCAGACCTTCTACTTAATTTAACTAGGCAAGTCAGTTAAGAGCAAATTCTTATTTACAATGACGGCTTAACCCGGCCAGACCCAGACGACGCTGGGCCAATCGTGCGCCGCCCTATGGGACTCCAATCACAGCCGGGAGTGATGCAGCCTGGATTCAAACCAGGGACTGCAGTGACGCCTCTTCCACTGAGATGCAGTGCCTTAGACCGCTGCACCACTTGGGAGCCCCACATAACCACATGTATGGGCATAACACTGATCAACATAATGGCCTGCTGATCGATAAATTCTAGTTGAAAGAGCAGTATCTGGCTGAGGCGCATCTACTGTAAACAACAAATCAGCATGTGAGAATACTTTCTGGAATGTTGTCATTACTTTACGAATAAACTATGAGGAAGGATCTTTTGTTTTTGGGAGGATCGTTGTTCAGCTCAAAACCACATCACTTTCACTGACCCAACACTTAGATGCTCTGTCACAGGCTGTATGGTTTCTGAATAGGGGAAGCTGAGTTGGTGTGTGTTAAAGTAGCAGGTAAGAGCTAAGCTCCAACGGAGCTTGAGTTGTGTGAACACCTGCAGCTCGTCAGTCCACCTGGGAACCATAAAGCCAGGGTCTATAGTTGGAAATCCCCAAAATGTCCAGATAAGCAGCAGTAAACTCAACAAAATTCCCTCAACAATAAATACAACAAAAATGCTTACATTCTGCATAGTAGTACTGACCTGGAATTCAATGCCTGATCGACCAGTCCAGTCGCCTAGCCAAATGCCATTGGTATAATCAGAGCGAGAGACGAAGTCGGCCCTACAAAACGTCGACGGGTCGAGCACTCAAGCTAGTCCACAGGGTTCCGAGACGTACCCGAGAGACATACAGAAATAACGTTGGGAGAGTTCACGGGAATACTGAGAGAGAGAAGGTGGGAGTTCACCGTCTCTCAGCCACCAATCAGAGGGAGTGTAATCTAGCCCGCTCTCACAACAGGGTCTTCACTGGGAGTGGGGGGGGTGTCTCACCCCCTTCCTCTGGCTGGTAGCCAGGCCGGAGATATCGAGCAGCACCAGAGCTGAGCTCTATAATGCAATCAGGCTGCCCGCAGGACACTCATAGGGGACAAGCTAAGAAAGGACTGGCCTGCCCCTCTCAACCTCTACCTCTTGACTAGACATCTCTTTTTCTCTGGTATAAACTCATTTAGATAATGATTTTTTTAAAGAGAGAAGGAACAAGATGAAAAGCGAAAAATAACGAGAAAGAGAGCGACAGAGGTAGGGAGGAGTGTGTGGTCTGTCCGTATGGGCCGGCTGACTCGCAGTAACCCGAGAAATTACACGGGGCGGCGGTGGGCATTTCACAGCTTGTCTCCAGGGTGCCCCCTCCCCCCGTCGCACAAACACACATAGGAATCCTCAAGAGGGGAGATTGGGCCACAGCAGCAGTGGGTCTAGAGGCTGTACGAAGGCCCTGCAGAAGCACAGGTGCGTGTACATGTGGCAGAGACAACAGATGAGCCGCCACGGGGGGGGGGGCGGGGCCACTTACACACACAGTCCCTTGTAGTCGACTCTCAAAAGTAGACCACTCACATGGATTGATAGAGCCCACAAACAGTTCAGATGTCTAGATCAAACAGTAAAGTCACTAAACACTGAAATGTGAAGGGCACACCATTTTCTCTCAACGACCATGAATTACAGTGGCTGTAAAATGTATGAGGTCTGGATATTAAAATGTAGCATTACAGGCTTTACGGCCCAGTTATGCTCATCTAGTTCATGTCTGCGTCCCAGAATGGCACCCTACATAGTGCACTACTTTTGACATGAGCCCTAGTCAAAACGTAGTGCACTAGATAAGTAATAGGGTGCCATTTGGGACGTGACCAAGGCATGCAGGAGGAGGAGGGAAGATGATTTAATGGTTGTTTATAATGAAGCATGTCTTTTCTATGAAAGTGGATCTGGGAAGAGGCTCAACTATAAGCTGACTAAGAGGAGCACTGAGACAGACAGGCAGAGTTAAGAACCTCTACTGGGTTAAACAGCCCACAGCAGCAGCTCACACTCTGATACACACCCAAACTGTGGGATTAGGTTAGAGCCAGAGAAAGAGAGGAGACAGAATGACCCAGAGACAGCGACAGAGCGACCCAAACAGAGTGATTCAGAAAGAGCGACAGAGCAACCCAGACAGAGCGACCCAGACCGAGCGACAGAGCAGTTGTCAGAGGGACCGAGCGACCCAGACAGAGCGACCAAGAGAGAGCGACCGAGAGAGAGCGACCGAGAGGAAAAAGGTATCACAAAAGTGAAACAGAACAAAAAGCACTAGACACCAGCGTGGTAGACCACTATTCTCTCTTCCCTCTCTCCCTCCAGACATCTGGTAGCCATCAGCACCGCACACAGGAAGCGGCCGCCATGCCGTGCTGGGGCGCCAGGGAGCTGCGCCTTTTTCCTCCGTCAGACTCAGCGCTGCGCTCAGCAGAAACAACAAATCAGGCAGCAGAGGCCAACCCTCACTGAACACAGCAGAAGCACAGAAGAGGCTCACATTCCTACTGCCACAGCCTGCCAAGAGGAGCCCTGAGCAGGGAGAGGGACAGAGTAGGCTGACTGAGGCTGGCTAATGGTGTGGGTTTGAGGCTAGCTCGGTGCATCTTTTAGTTTCCTTCCTTTCTCTCCCTCCCACTCTCTCTGCCTACTGATGGCCTATGAGGAGGTGGAGTGGATTATTGATTGACATTCTGGAATATCCTAAATTGCACACACAACACATGAACACACACCTTGCTCATTTAGTCTCGTAACTGGTTCTGAACTCCTTCCAGGACGATTTCACATGTGCTTATACACAGGCTCCATACACTCTCAGCTTTAGAGACTTGTTCCCATGACTGCACAAACAATCCAGTGGTCTGGACCATAGAAACAGGATCACTAGAAAAAGCATCCCCATTCAAGTCAATGTTCTGTGATGGGTGGATGGCCTGCAGGTCATATTTGTATTTCTATGGTCTGGTCCCGTGAGCTGCTGGAAGGGGAAGCCAGCTCTGCCTGAGAGGCCAAAGCAAAGGGACCATCTTTGGACATCTGTGTGCTCCTGGGTCCCTGCAGCAGCCCCCTCTCTCTGGAGCAGCAGTAAGACTCAAAGTTGGGGCTGGAAATAACCTCGCTCTCTGTCATAAGGTCTATTTTTACTAGCCCGATGACTCCAACTGAATTCTTCCGCTGCTCTGTTTGATACATAATTCAGTCTGAGACCACCACAAACTACTTCAAACGATGTCAACGTCAAAATAAGGGGTGTTGTACAGAACAAAGTAATCAGCGATTGGATCATCTCTAACCAGAGAATCAAAGCCAATGACAAATGTAAATAAAAATGAACTGCACTTTACCCACGAGTGTCCCGGCCCAACCTATCAGTTTCTGAGACCAATCAGAACGGTTAGAATGTTTGCGTCGGGGAGGTAGTAGGTACTCAGATAAATTGCAGAGAAGAAAGTAGCATCCGTGGTCGTGGCGTAGCCAGGCAATATCTTTACAGCGAGACATTTTTCCAGCCAGAGGTCACTGGACTGGCTTAACATGGAACAATAAATAACGATTTCTAAAGTTGAACTCTGAACACGTTCGTATTATATCGTACTGCAAGTTGCATTTATGTAGCCTGCATTGTATAACTTAGGACCAAATCTGTCTTCATTGTCTGCCCTGGATACAGGCATTTAAACATATCCAGCCAAGAGTCTGGAGAAGTGTCTTATCTGTGCTTCATAAGAACTGGGTCTGGGCAATGTTAGAGTTGGCATTTTCAACAATAACACCATGTGACTGTGGAGCTCTACAATCACAGGAGAGTTTCCACACAAAAAAATAGAAATGGTGTGTATGTGTGTGTGTATATTAGAGGTCAACAGATTAAATAGGGCCGATTTCAAGTTTTCATAACCGGAAATCGGTATTTTTGGACACTGATTTGGCCAGATTTTTTTTTTTTACACCTTTATTTAAGTAGGCAAGTCAGTTAAGAACACATTTTTATTTTCAATGACGGCAGAGGAACGGTGGGTTAACTGTCTTGTTCAGGGGCAGAACGACAGATTTTTACCTTGTCAGCTCCGGGATTCAATCTTGCATCCTTACAGTTAACGAGTCCAACGCTCGAACCACCTGCCTTATTGCACTCCACGAGGAGCCTGCCTGTTACGCGAATGCAGTAAGAAGCCAAGGTAAGTTGCCAACTAGCATTAAACTTATCTTATAAAAGACAATCATAATCACTAGTTAACTAAACATGGTTGATGAAATTAGTTTATCTAGCGTGTCCTGCGTTGCATATAATCGATGCAATGCAGGGTGATTATTTAACAAAAGCGCATTTGCGAAAAAAGCACAATCGTTGGACGACTGTACCAAACCATAAACACCAATGCCTTTCTTAAAATCAATACACAGAAGTATATATTTTTAAACCTGCATATTTAGCTAAAGAAATCCAGGTTAGCAGGCAATATTAACCAGGTGAAATTGTGTCACTTCTCTTGCGTTCATTGCACGCAGAGTCAGGGTATATGCAACAGTTTGGGAAGCCTGGCTCGTTGCAAACTAATTTGCCAGAATTTTACGTAATTATGACATAACAGTGAAAGGTTGTGCAATGTAACAGGAATATTTAGACTTAGGGATGCCACCCGTTAGATGAAATACGGAACGGTTCCGTATTTCACTGAAATAAACGTTTTGTTTTCTAAATGAGTTTCCGTATTCGACCACATTAATGACCAAAGGCTCGTATTTCTGTGTGTGATTATGTTATAATTAAGTCTATGATTTGATATTTGATAGAGCAGTCTGACTGAGCGATGGTAGACAGCAGCAGGCTCATAAGCATTCATTCAAATAGCACTTTAGTGCATTTTGCCAGCAGCTCTTCGCTGTGCTTCAATCATTACATCATTTCCCATCAATTCCCATTATTAAAGTGGCTGGAGTTGAGTCAGTGTCAGTGTCAGTGTCAGTGTGTTGGCAGCAGCCACTCAATGTTAGTGGTGGCTGTTTAACAGTCTGATGGCCTTGAGATAGAAGCTGTATTTCAGTCTCTCGGTCCCAGCTTTGATGCACCTGTACTGATCTCGCATTCTGGATGATAGTGGGGTGAACAGGAACAGAACAGAAACATTAAGGACACCTGCTGTTTCCACCTGCTGTTTCCATGACAGACTGAACAGGTGAAAGTTAATATCCTTTATTGATGTCACTTGTTAAATCCACTTCAATCAGCATAGAATGTCAATGAAGGGGAGGAGACAGGTTGAAGAATTCTCAAGCCTCAAGACAATTGAGACATGGATTGTGTATTCAGAGGGTGAAAGGGCAAGACAAACAATTTACGTGCCTTTCAATGGGGTATGGTTGTAGGTGCCAGGCGTACTGGTTTGTGTCAAGAACTGCAAAGCTGTAGGGTCGCTCACACAACAATTTCCTGTGTTTATTAAGAATGGTCCACCAAAGGACATCCAGCCAATTTGACAACCGTGTGAAGCATTGGAGTCAACATGGGCCAGCATCCCTGTGGAACGCTCAACACCTTTTAGTCCATGCCCTGACGACTTGAGGATGTTGAGGGGAAAAGGGGGGGGGTGCAACTCAATATTAGGAAAGTGTTTGTAATGTTTTGTACATTCAGCGGGAGATTGAGTCTTTATCTATGACAGTATAAACAGCAAGAGCCAGGCAATAAAGGAACACATCTGTTTACAGACTGCATCAAGCGAGGCCAGCAGCCCAGCTACCAAGCAACATGACAAAAAGCAAACAGTGTTGTTTAAGGGGGGGGGCGGATTAACTTCCAACTAGTTGCCATTTTCCCCAGGAGGAGCGGTAAGGAGAGAGGGAGAGAAGAATAGGGGGGTGGGTGGTGGTAGCGTTATTAGCAGTGTTTGTCAGCGGAGCACGTTGGGAGTTATAACAGGCGGACTTTGGAAAGACGACATGGGCCTAGACCACAGTCGCAGTTGACGAGAATAGCCACAGAAACAGAACTGGTCAACAGGACTGTCCACACAGTGGTAGTGAGTGACGCAAGGAAATTGTTACATTTGGGGAAGGATGGGGTCTGTGCTGGTGGGCCTTCCCACTCCACAACACTAATAGGACAAGTCAGAACATAAGGAAAAACAGATGTACAAATAGTTATAACTATGTAATAACTTAGAAGTTGAAAGGATCTTATCCCTGCTATATCATCACTGCAGTCCACACTGTCAGACAGGGTGCCTTGTCTGACAGGCTACACGTACCTGCTGTAGCACTAAGCCTGTGGGTTTTTGGCCGTGGGTCAACTCCAGGCCTATTCTTGGTCCCCGAGATCCAGACAGACTATCAGGCAGAAAGTGTGCATAGATTAACTGTCTAGTGTATGTTATAAAGAGACCTATGGCTTTCATCACTGGATTGCTAACTACACCAATAAAACCAAATCAGGCGAAAGCGAGCACTCCCGTTGCCACACACACACACCTGAGTGAAAAACAAGCCGCTCAAATACACCACCACACAGGTCAAGTTAAATCAGGCTTCCTCGATGTTGTAAAACACTGGCGGAGGTTTTCACCCATGTGTTGTGTGTGTGTCCCTGTAAAATAACCAAAACTTTATTCATAGGGCTTAGCTTTAATTGGCTGCTGTGTTATTGTGGTTATGCGCATTGTTTATCATGTCGTGATTGGGTTTCAAGCAGCCCCCGCAACGCAAACAAGCAAATGAAAACTTAGACAACCAAAAAGCGCCTTGGGTCGTCTGGCGATACTGGTGGAGCTCTGGGTACATAAACACTAGTCACGTGGTCGTTTTCTTTTTTGGAGAATCATTCAAATACAAACAATGAATGGGTCTGAGACAGTTAATCTGTTTGGATAATATTTCAGTCTTTCGAAACGACTGAAAAGAGGGATAAACAGGGTGTATGTGGTACGTAACAGCATTGTAATGGCTGTGTCAACAAGATATCACCCTGCATTAATGTTGTATGTCTTTTTTCTTTATATTTCTAATGGACATTTAAATCATTGATGGCCGATGCGATCCATTATTTTCTGGGCATGACTGCTCCCACACAACAGCAGCAGTCTGCTGCTTTTCAAAATGGACTGTTCCGTTGTCGTGGTAGCCATAAGGACATACTCTGAATCCCAAATGGGACCCTGTTCCCTATATAGTACACTACTTATTGGTCAAAAGCACTGCAATACATAGGGAATAGCGCTGTTTGGTACACAGGGGCTCTCCAAATCTGTTCCTGGAGATCTGTCCCGTAGGTTTTCACTCCAACCCTAATCTAGTGCACCTGCTTCTAATAAATATCTGGTTGATAAACAGAATCAGGTTAGTTACAACTGGGGTTGGAGGGAAAACCTACAGGAGGGTAGCTGTCCAGGAACAGGGTTGGAGAGCCCTGGTCTTCAACAATAATGTATGCTGGCTGCTGGCTAGGAATAGCCTCCTACGCTAACGCCACATAAGCGCTTCTGTTCTACTTGCTAAGCAGATTTAATGAATCCTGTACTCAACAAAAAAGCTATTCCTTTGTTTCGTTTGACCACTCCACTGAGTCCCGTCTGTCTATCCACCCGCTCTGTCGTTTGTTCAGAAGTTGCAGAATTTCCTCCTTGGTTGGTCGCAAATCAAAAATGTTAAATTAGGCTTGAGCACAAGTAATGGCTTATAGGGCGCTGCAGCGAGCTACATACAGTAAGTGGTTCAGGTCAGGAGACAGACTCCCTCAAGCTGCTAACTGGTGAGAGACATTTACAGAAGTGGAAGAATATTTTCTGAGCCGGCTAGAGGATGTCCTCAGCGAGTCTACTGCCGTCACCCTATGGATTTGTCCCAAAAGGCACCATATAGTGCACTACTTTTGATCAGGGCCCATAAGTAGTGCACTATATAGGGAACAGCCATTTTGGACAGAGGGACACTCAAAACAGGGACCTTTAGGGTTCAACATTTTCCCTCTCAGCTCGTTGTGTCAGCCTGTCTCCGGAGAGTTGTTGTTCAAAAACTGAGGCCCTGTGAGGGAAAGGATGGGAAAAGCACAGCGTGAATAACCCCTCAATGCTTTGGGTGCGACCAACCAATTGAGCTTCCTATGAGGAGAAGAGCAATCATGTCGCCATATGGGGAGGGGACACCAAGAGCTATTCCCCCTGCAGCATCCCGGCCTCAACCGTCTCCGCACATTAAGTGGAGCTGACGAAGTAACAACCAACTTTTATCCCCTTTAATTTCCTTGGGTAGTTTAGAAAACACAGCGCAGATGTCTCAAGACACACAACCTGCAGGGCTCTCTGATGAAAGCTTTACAAGTGGGACCTCCATAAATTCACAGATTGCGAGAGAGGCGAGAAACGAAAGAGGAAGTTTGCAAAAATGAAAGTGCAATGTCAATGAAATGAAAACCTAACAGAGTTGCATGTTCAGAGCAAACGTTTACCTATCTGCGGCTGGGACAAATCAGACTGGAGTGGTTGTGGTTTCCTCATACCATCTCACCAAGACGAGAAAGGTGAACGCAACGGTTCTGAAGGTGACCTTACATTAATACATCCTATAGGCCAGGGGTATTCAACGCCTACTCTACGAGGTCCGGAGCCTGCTGGTTCTCTCTTCTACCTGATAATGAATGACACCCACCTGGTGCCCCCAGGTCGAAATCAGCACCTGATTAGAGGGGAACAATTTAAAAAAGCAGCAGAACTGGCTTTGATGTCCAGGGTTGAATTTGATGGCTATAGTATATCAAATTGAAAAAAATACCTATCCCGTGTATGGATAAACCTGTAACACACTAAACACCCACAACACTGTGGTCCATGAAGTCTATATGCCAGCGTATGGCCGCTAGATGGGACAGAGAACCCTTTCTCTGGGGACCTGCACTGTCATGGTTACGCTCCTACTATATACGCTGTCTGTGTGCCTACATGTCTCCACTCTCTATAAAATAGAAAAAAGGCCTTAGTGTGCACTTTGAGCTGCCCAGTGCTCTGCCTGCCGGTAAACAGGGCGGTGCTGCAGACACAGGCAGGCCGCTGAACAGTTTAACCCTTTATCTCATCCAATCAGGGGCTGAGCTGGCCACCCGGGGACAAACTTTGCCCAGAGTGGTTAACCTCCCGGCAGCTGGCAGGGCTACGTGTCTGGCCTGGAGCTACTGTGGAGAGCAGAGGCTGAATGCTCAGACAGTAAGGGTCAACACTGGAGAATGAGAGGGCACACAAACAGAAGGTCTACTTAGACCAACCTGTACAGTCTATAGATGACCCGTCTCCCTGACAAAAAGCAGCAGAACCACCTCTCTGACCCACCCTCTCAGTTAACGCCTCCACACACACAACCTAAATACCCATCCCTGTATCTGTAAGGTCACCTTTACATTCAGAACCCTTGCCAGAGGGAGACCTACACTACCGTTCAAACAGTTGGGGTTCATTAGAAACTTCCTTGTTTTTGAAAGAAAAACTTTTTTTTGTCCATTAAAATAACATCAATTGATCAGAAATATAGTGTAGACATTGTCAATGTTGTAAATTACTATTGTAGCTGGAAACTTCACTGTTGACGTTGAGACTGGTGTTTTGCTGGTACTATTTAATGAATCTGCCAGTTGAGTACATGTGAGGCGTCTGTTTCTCAAACTAGACACTAATGTACTTGTCCTCGTGCTCCGTTGTGCACCGGGGCCTCCCACTCTTTCTATTCTGGTTAGACAGTTTGCTCTGTTCTGTGAAGGGAGTAGTACACAGCGTTGTACGAGATCTTCAGTTTCTTGGCAATTTCTCGCATGGAATAGCCTTCATTTCTCAGAACAAGAATAGACTGACGAGTATCAGAAGAAAGTTCTTTGTTTCTGGCCATTTTGAGCCTGTAATCGAACCCACAAATGCTGATACACTACTGGTCTAAAGGCCAGTTTTACTGCTTCTTTAATCAGAACAGTTTTCAGCTGTGCTAACATAATTGCCAAATGGCTCCAGCTAACAGCTTCAACCAGAAACAACAATTCGCCAGTGATCAGTGTTCCTTCTCATACTGCATGCAGGGCCTCATCTACACCACACAGATCCTATTAACACTGGAGGGTCAAAATACAGCCATTCATATTGTAGAACACCATTAAGGACACACACACAGTTACACACACAGTTCCAAAACTTACACACAAAAGGTCACACAAGCGGTGTTTAAACAGACACCGCCAGGCTTTGTCAGAAGTGTGAATCAGATGAATTGGGTCAAAGAGTTGTTCAGAGACAGCAGTAGAACAGGCTGTTCCTACAGGGCCACAAAGCGGCAGCAGCAGAACAGGCTGTTATAGGGGCACAATGAAGCCATTTAGGCCAGAATGGACATGTACCAAATCATACAAATAGATTAACACATTCTTAGGGTCTAATGAATGTAGGGTGAAATAAATACACACTAGTCTATAGACCTGAGGGTAGTGAAGTAGTAGGCTACAGTGCAATCAGGTCACTATCAGTTTTCTCAGGGGCCTGGTGAAATGCAACACACTGCATTTACCCATTGGATTATACCTTTAACAAAATGTCCACTTTTTAAGGGAGTAGACCGTTCTCAGTGCTCCATTCACATAAGGATAAGTGTTCCCAGTCTGTCACTTCAGAGTGACATGCTGTAAGTAAGATGGACTTCATGAATGAACACCTCGGGGTGTTGCAGTCCACCAAGTTAGCAGTTACACAACCTCAGTGTGTACAGCAGCTGGGCTGGCTCCCTACACTACCCTTCAGTTAAAACGTCACACACACCCTGTGTCTTGGGAATAAGGAACTTTGGTCACTAAGTGTCATGTGATCAGAGTCTCCTGTCTCATCTGTTCCTGCTGTGGGAGGGCATAGTTACTGTATCACCATGGTTACTGTGTCACCACCACTAGCCACTCCATAGTAACCCCTACATCCCCCTGGCTGACTGATTGTCACACTTCACGAGGACAGAGTGAGTGTTGAGTGCCGGGTGCCGATTGATCATGACCAGGGAGTGGACTTCTTATCCTGACCATGTGACCTGAACAGGAAACACTCTGGGCCCTCAATACAGGCTCTAAATTTGGGGCAGCAGGTAGCCTAGTGCTTAGAGCATCGGGCCAGTAACCGAAAAGTTGCTGAGTCGAATCCCCGAGCAGACAAGGTAAAAATCTGTCTGTCTGCCCATGAACAAGGCAGTTAACCCACTGTTCCACGGTAGGCCGACATTGTAAATAAGAATTTGTTCTTAACAAACTTGCATAGTTAAATTAAGGTTAAATGAAAAAAAAACAGGCTCTAACTAGGACTAAGTAGGGCTTCAGTCAGGACAAACTCCTGTAGTAACAAGGAGAACTATGAACTGCGTTCTGTGCCGATTCAGATTGATCATAACATCAGTAGAGGGGGGACAGAGGGAATGGTATTTGGCAGGCGATGCCTTGGTTCAGTATGGACAATCAGAGACATTGGGAGAATCTCAATGGCATACTCCTCACATCCTCCTCTTGCCCCACCTCCTTCTCAAAACCCATTGGCTGAGAAAGCCAGAGGTCCTTCACCTCCAATGGGTTTTGAGGCGGCGCGAGGTGTATACAGTCGAGATTCTCTCAGAGATCGGTTGAGGAGAACTGGTTGCTGTGAAAACATGTAGAGCGCAGGGCCGTCCAGTTCCCAATGCAAATATCAATAGAGATATCCAATAAGCCACAAATACAACACTTAACAGCCTTTTGGACACAGCAAAACTTAAAAATGGCAATTTGTGTCTCAGAGTTGTGGCGTGCAGTCACTTGAATACGCCATCTTTGTAGATTAGGAGCAAATACAACTGATAGAGGGCCCACGAATACAATGGCGATAGATGTTCTGTGGATAGATAACAGATCCAATATCATGGGAACTAATATACAGCCAACTGATTCGCCCACTTATTCACACAACAAAAGGGACATATACAGGGTGGCAATTTCATTATGGGTGTGAGAATGTTAACACTTTTCAGGTAAAAACAAAAACAAAGGTCATGTAAGACTATCAACAATAACATCCAGCTTCCAAAGAAGTGTGTGATTTATAGAGAGACAACCATTACTTTGCATAACAGGGTTCTAGCTATGCAACTGCGATCGAAATGTATATTCATATCATTTCAATACTGTACTGATTTATATGGGCATTCCTCCCAGTCTCGTAAGTAGGCCGAGTCTCGAGTCTACATGGGACACTCTTCACGCCACTTTGATACAAAGTGATTTGTTGCAGGTTGGGAGAGCATTTTTGGTAACCTTAACCTCAGTCTCCTAACGTGCTGGTTAAGTCCTCCTAACCTGCTACGAAAAAAGTCACTTCGGTATCGAGGTGGCGTGAGTCTACATAGTCTACATAGACTAGACTATGGAGAAGACTGAACATTCTCATTTCCTGTGACAACCAGGAACTGCTTTCAAAAGGATTCCTTTTAAGAACACAAGTCAATTGGAATTCATTCACGACATTGAGAGTTGTCAATGTGATCTGTTTGTTAGATCCGTACATTAGTCAAACCTACACTTAGGATTTTGACATTAAAGCATGTGCTCATAAACTATTATGCTATGACTTAGACAGACGAGCATTTCAGTTGCCTTGCCGTGGAATGCGAATGTTGCACAGTATGGGACCATTTTCATGAATGCTTTGAAATAGGCCCACTGTTGGAATTTGCATCAAATCACGGAAAAGCTCAACAGCATGCAGGCTGTCATCATAACAAGATGTAGCCTAGGAGGCCATTGTCACCTGACAATACTACAATCGGATATGAAATCCACTTCTTGCTATTCATGAATTGTCGATCATTTTGTTGTCGCAAACAAAGATTGGAGATGCTGCATAAACTTTGTGCAGCTGGGGGAAGTGATTAGCGAGGCAACGTACGCAAATTCGAAATAATCGAAAGTGTTACATTTGCATAGCTACAATGTATCCGCTCTGTGGTAACGATCCAAAGCAAGACATGAATATGATCAAGCTCAGACTTACGTAACGTCTCAACTTTTTTTCTGGAGGAGATTTTCTTAACCAGCCCGAGCACACCACATCTCCCCCGCTCATCTTTCCTCCTTTCTTCCTCGCCGTCTGGATGTTTGGGCCGAGATTGTTTTGAGTGAACCTGCAAATATTGACAGGGAGCGGTCAATGGAAAAAAAAAAAAAATGGAAAAAAAATAAGTCGCATTGGTTGAGATTTTATGAGTTGGGTAAGCGATAAATACCGTCACACCTCCTAGTCTGCGCTGCGAGTCACCAACAGCGACTTTACGACAGTCCTCTGAAATGTATCAACCTCTTTTGTCAAGAAGTGTGTTAAATAGCCAAATTAAATCCCAAAGTGCGTCCGTGGTTACCTTCTTCTGGATACGTTTCGTACTCCAAACAGAATAGTTGCTTGCAAGTGAAACTCGCCGAGTTTGGCTTTCAGTGAACGCGCTTTTATGCAATTCCTTCCAAAGTAGAACAAATATTTGTAAGCACACTAGGATACTTATTTTCCTCTCCTTTCCGACGCATAATTGTTTCACGGAAAGTACAATGCCTTTTCACCCAAAAAACGTAGCGTTTCACCGACCTTCCTCCCAGTTTCACTCCCTGTGGTTGCTAATTATGATTGACAGATCGGCAGCTCTGTGTTTTCCCTGAACTCAGCCTGACAGCCTCCTTTGGAACACGCAGGCAGAGGCTGAGGGAGAGGCGGCGTGCAGGAAAAAATAACCAACACGCCATGGGACATGTAGTTCTCAATTGTTTGGCGTTTCTCCCCCAAAACAAATAACCGCATTTTGATCAATAATTTTTTGCATATGGTTAGTATAGATTTACACCCATCTGACTGAATACCGTTGGGAAAAGATGGCTTTCTAATGACTGAACGGAATAAGAAAGAACCTGCATTCCAGTGTTCAATGTAGGACCTTTCATGCCATGCGCACGTGGAAACTACACTTACCACAATGCGCGCCACTTGTGCGCTCGAAGTCAGGCAAACCTCGAAGACAGTGAAGAAATGACCGTACTATTAGAAAGTTGGCGATTGCCATTACATTATATCTATGTGTGTAAGTGTGAGCACCAAAACCAGAAACAACCAAACTCAAATAGGAATATTATAATTTCAGCAACAATAAATAAAACAGATCTCTTCGTCATATGTTTTACCTTTATTTAACCAGGCAAGTCAGTTAAGAACACCTTTCTATTTACAATGTTGGCCGACGCTGGGCTAATTCTGCGGTTGCCCTATGGAACTCCGAATCACTGCCGGTTGTGATACAGCCTGGATTCGATCCATGGTGTCTGTAGTGACGCCTCTGGCACTGAGAGACAGTGCCTTAGACCCCTGCACCACTCAGGAGCCCAAATGAATGAAATGTCTTTGTTGCTTCATTGCAAGAGTAGGCTATCCATCCCTTGAAGACTCTAGAAGTGTTGTTCTTGTAGACCCTGAGCCTGACTATTGGCAATTTGACAGAGATGAGTTCCCATGAGGGTTAAAGTATCTGTGGAATCCTGGAATGTTATTGTAATGGTAAAAAGCTCTCCATGGTATTTTGGCTATTAGCCTGTATTTGTAAGTGCATCTATAATGTTTGACTGCCAATTTCTAATGGGTTTGAGCATAGTATACATGAAGATCAATATTGTTGTGATTAACGAATAGTCAACTGATGTACCAAAACAAATATGAACTTTTCATATAACTTACTAATACAAATGAATAACTATTATTGTGCACAACAGCCATCACAGGGCAGCAGGGATCCTAGTGGTTAGAGCGTTGGACTAGTAACCGGCAGGTTGCTGGATCGAATCCCCGAGCTGACAAGGTAGAAATCTGTGGTTCTGCACCTGAACAAGGCAGTTAACACACTGTTCCTAGGCTGTTGTTGGAAATAAGAATTTACAATTAAATGTATGACTCAGGCAACACAATAACATTCAAACAATGTATTACTCATATGCAGATTCACAACTAAGTACAGCCATGACCCACCCAGTTGTGAGACTTTACATTCTAATATTAATCCATTTAAACATTCACATAGCCATTAAATCTATTTGTCACAGCATAGCTCCATACAGCAGGCAAGCCCAACAATTGAATACATTTGTCAGTCTACCATCCAACTTGTCAATGTCTTCTAAAATACTATTCAGCCTGGGAGATCATTTTTCCTTTTTACTGTGTGCTCCTCAAGATGGGTCGGTGACACCATAGAGCTGAAAGAAAGATATTGCTGTGGTAAAAGTTCTAGTCACTGGTATTTTGCTGAGCCATGCTAGTCACTGGGGAACTTAACAGGAGCATAAATCCCAACTTCATGGTCCCCAATAGAATGAAATGGAAAAAGAGAGAGGAAAGGAGGGAGACAGAGAAGGCATTATGTTTATTAAATTACATTTTAAATAAGTGGATCCAGAGTTCATGCTTTTGCAAGGGACT
This sequence comes from Oncorhynchus tshawytscha, assembly GCF_018296145.1. Classification (NCBI taxonomy): domain Eukaryota; kingdom Metazoa; phylum Chordata; class Actinopteri; order Salmoniformes; family Salmonidae; genus Oncorhynchus; species Oncorhynchus tshawytscha. The sequence goes on along the minus strand of NC_056462.1, from coordinate 15,340,453 downwards.
TACACTTTTATGAGAAAGGCATTAAAACCAATTGCATTTGACGTGCCAACCACAGAAAAATAAAAACAATCAAAACAGGGATCAAACAATATGCATTTGTGATTTGTATTTGTGTGGGGATGTTAGCTGCTCATCAATTCATCCCACGTTGGTTTTTGCCTTCATTGTTATCACATTGAAATCTCTGCAATAATAGAGGGGTTATAGCATCTATTTTAAAGCCCACCGCCACAATAATAGTATTTCATAACTTCAATTGAATTCTAGTGTACTTCATGTTCCCAGAGGGAAGTTGTTTTGGGAGGGCATAGGCCCACCTACTTGGGAGCCAGGCCCAGCCAACCAGAATTAGTTTTCCCCCACAAATGGGCATTATTACAGACAGAAATACTCCTGTTTCATCAGCTGTCCGTGTGGCTGGTCTCAGACGATCCTGCAGGTGAAGAAGCTGGATGTGGAGGTCCTGGGCTGGTGTGGTTACACTTGGTTGGACGCACTGCCAAATTGTCTAAAATTACATTGAAGGCAGCTTATGGTAGAGAAATTAACATTCAATTATATGGCAACAGCTCTGGTAGAGATTCCTTCAGTCAGCATGCCAATTGCACGCTCCCTCAAAACTTGAGACATTTGTGGCATTGCGGTGTGGCAAAACTGCACAGTTTAGAGTGACTTTTTATTGTCCCCAGCACAAGATGCACCTGTGTAATGATCATGCTGTTTAATCAGCTTCTTGATATGCCACACCTGTCATGTGGATGGATTATCTTGGCAAAGGAGAAATGCTCACTAACAGTGATGTAAACAAACTTGTGCACAAAATTTGAGAAAAATAAGCTTTTTGTGAGTATGGAACATTTCTCTGATCTTTTATTTCAGCTCATGAACATGTGACCAACACTTTACATGTTGCATTTATATTTTTGTTCGGTATATTTGGGCAATCTGAATGTGCTGATGAAGCTGCTCTGGTGCTATCAAAAAAAGGCCACACTTGATATCATACAACACTGAGTTGTGTAACTTACAGGGAATGCCATTGCTCAATAAAACTTTTGATGTGTCCTTACAAAACTGTACAAGTGAAACGCAAATGGATCGGTCAATTAATAATTGAGTGTCATTGATTTTTCCCAAATGCTTTTTGAGGCGATTACAGTGCTACTACTACAGTGTGTTGTAAACCTAATGGCAAGGATACCGAATAGCACAGAAATGACCCATTTGCAAACCACAAGCTTGCATTGCTACATTACACATTCTGGCTATGCCATTAGTAACAGCAAGTGTGCTGATAGGGTCAACTGTTGCATACCATTCTCTATTCATGTAGTCCACTATTGCAAGTCTGACGCTACTGTTTTAAGACCCATTACATAAAGATGCTTCTCGATATCCTTTTGGAGAGGGTAAGGGTTCTATAACATGTCGGGCCCCCGTCTAAGAGGTTTTGGGTCAGTTTCCACTGGGTAAGGAAACCTATCCTGGCTGGTAATTTGAATGATGAGGCTTTCCCATGGGAGGTCTGTCTGACATCACCGTGAACTCTCCCTTCTGTTACTCCTATAATCTCTCTACTGGGTCATGTTCATTAGGGGACACCGTGAAAAAAACATTTCAAAATGTTGTGCAACGTAAAACAAAAATTAGTGTTTGTTTTGTTAACGGACATGTTCAGATAGTACCTCCCCGTTTTCAGAACGTGCCTAATGAACAAGACCCGTGGTATTATACAAGATTGTCAAGGAGGACGGATTTATTTCCTTCTTCCTGGACACTCCTTCAGTCTTACTCAAACATATTCACCTATGGGCATAGAAGAGCACCGGTAATTGACCAAATGCCGGGACTGTGCATGAGAAATCTTGAAGCCACCACAGTGATAAACTCACCACATCTGAAGCAGGTGGTCTTGGCTACAGCTTCAAAGCCACTCTGCTCGGTCTTTCATCTAGGGAAGGGAAAGGGGACACCTAGGTAGCTGCACAACTGAATGCATTCAACCCAACCCCTCTAGGTTCTCTGATGAAATCACATTCACACTGGCAGAGGAAATGTTAGCGCGACTTAGCATGCCGTTCATCTGTGTCACAGCAAGACTTCATTAAATGGGAACACCACCCAAAGGTAAATGTCTGGACATTCAATCATTAACAGTGCCTCAAAACCAGTCTTAACATTCACTCAGACATCAAGTGTCCAATTGGAAACCTAAGAACCATGACCAGTACATGTAATGTTCAGTATGACTACAAGCTGAACACAGCCATGCATTCATACGGCCGATAGCTAGCTACTGCAGTGTGTTCAGAGAAGCCAATAATACACAAGCATCTAAATGACACTCGTGGAAGAATGTGAAACGTGAAGAAGAATGTGTAAAACTCACCAGGGGGGCTTGTGGGTAGCGCTAGATGCACAGAGCAGGCAGACACAAACAAGACCCTCAGCAATTCATCTTTAATATTGGGGAAAATCGTGTATTGTAGATCACTTTAAAACACTGTACAGCAAGGCTGAGGTTTGTGTCTTTCCAGTCAAATTCTGCTTGTAAAATCTGGTTTAATAGTATCTAACAAAAAGGCACAAAATCTGCAAAAAAAAAAAAAAGTATCCCTGAATGAATAACTTAATTAAAAAGAGTCAATGTTAGTAACCATAACCCCACTTAAAAACGTTGTCAAACGTTCAGCATGCAATTGTTTTCACGCAAAATACACTCAATTTGTATTAAAAAATTAATCGCATCTTGTACTTTTTGTATACAGTATTCATGGCATTAGTTAATGATATTCCATGTTTATTGAATACTTTCACACCCATATCTGTACATTTTATTGCATATGAAAATGTCTTACCTGACAAGTACACATCAATGAATCTCCTTATCAAAAATCAAACCCACCGCTTGAAAAAAAGAAAGAAATGCATGCAAACCAGAAAAGGTTATGAGGTCTAGCTTGTCCCGAGGCAGAAAGTTGTGAGTTATGGACGATAATAAAACGACAGAGCCAGACATGAGAGGTAAGACCCTCACTGTAAGGTTGAGTCCAGTGTTGAGTTCAGTGTTGTGTTGGATTTAAGTCCATGTGGGTGTGTACATTATGCGCTGTATTCAAGTGCTCCCTCCAAGATCTTCAGCGCGCTCCCTCTCTCTCTCTTTACGTTCATATGTGCTTTACCATCCCATGAATGAGTAGCCAACCAGACTTCTCTGTGCATGTCTCTCATATATAGAGTCCAGTGGTCTTTCAGTGCTATATTTACTTGTCTCTCACTTATTCTTCCCAGTCCCTTCTCCATCAGAAGACCAGTCTGTTGACAGTGTTGAACCCCCCACCTCCTCCTCCCCCCGAGGGACCACAGCTGCCCGGGGGTTCGTTGTCGTCTGGTCCGTTGGGCCTGAACGAGCAGGAGGCAGAGGCCGCCTGGAGAGCTCGGGTCCGCGCGTTCAGTTCCTGTTCCTATTGGACAAAGGAGTTCGGGACCATTAAAACCCTGTTCAGAGGGTCGTTCATTAGGGAACAAATGGAAGAAAACAGAAACAGGCAGGGACTACCTGGAGTTTAATTTTCCGTTGCAGAATGGTTTAAAATGTTGCCTGTCCTAATGAGCATGACCCAGGAGTTTGGGTTTTCTGTCTGAGCAAGAAAATGCAGCTCTGCTGCCCTCTAGTGGTTACTGCAAATGTGTGGTTGAAATGTTTTTTTTTTTTTAGAGATTAACGACTCATGAAATTTCACTTGACTAATTGCATCTTGAAAGCACAAAGGAAATGTGTAACATGTGTATGGTTGGCTTTCTGAATACTTGCAACATGTTTTGATCAAAGCTTGTTCAGAACTACTTTAATCCCATCAATGGATACATGGAAAACAGGGTCCTGTTAAATTTTGAACATGGGCACAAGTTGAAAGGACAAATTCCAAAAACAAGTCCAAAAGAGAAGAGCAAAGCGTGACATTACCAGAAATACCCAGAAGAATATGGAAACGTGCCTGACATATCGATGCCACCCCCACAAAAAAATAAAACTTATTTTCCCCACCATCACTGACCTTGCTGATAACCAGGGGCGCAACTTTGGTTTTAGAAGTGGGGGGGACATAATTTATATATTAAAAAAAAAAAAATGTATCCAGTCAGATAAACATGCCAAACAGCCTACTGACTGCTCAGAGGCGTCCGCATGGTCCTAAAGCACATGGTTGCCTTGTTTTGTATCACATTCCAATGATAAAACTGGGGGGGACAAAAATGCTATTTCAGAATGTGTGTGTGTGTGTAAGGGGGGCATGTCCCCCCCGTCCCCAGTGAAAGTTGCACCCCTGCTGATAACTACTTTGTTGAGGGAAAATGTACTGATACGATTATGATATGTTGTCTCACCTAGCCATCTTCAGATGAATGCATTAATTGTAAGTTTCTCAGGAGAAGAGTGTCTGCTAAATGACTAAAATGTAAATACGCATGCACCTCAGCGTCCCATGCTAATCAAGCAATTAGAGGAAGGTTATTGGAGGCTAGCGTGATCATAAGTGAACACATTCCACTTCCCTGGGCCAATACATTAGCATAGCCTGATGCATCATTTAGGTCAGGATCACACTAAACGGTTATGCTAATGGCTGCGTCACCCCTCCTTGGCCTGTATTTAGTGACAGAAATGACAGGCGCCGACACAGGTTGGGACTGGAGGGCTTTTTATATAGAGATAATTGGTTGGAGTGAATCGGCTTTTCCCCCTTCTGCTACCCTGTTATCTAAAACTGGTCATGGAGAGAGAGATGAAAGCAGATTATTATAATATGGGTTGTTGTCCTCTAGTGGTTAACAGGGTAGGGATCAAAGGTGAGGCTTGTCCTACTTGTAAAGCCAATGGAAGAGGCTGCTTACACGTCACCAATTTAAGAGTTCATTCGATGAAACAAAAAAATGCACTGATAACTAAAAAGAGACAATTTCCTTTTTTAAAGGTTTCAAATCAAAAATGAACATACTGTAAATGAAAGTTAGTAGAGCCCTTGGATAAACACGAGCAAACAGAAAACGCCTCATTCACTACACTGTAACTCCTCACACCCCCTTCTCTCACCTGTAAAAAGAGCTTATTGTCCTTGGTGACGGCGTCCATCAGTTCTTTCTGCAGCGGAGGTTCAGAGCCCAGTCTCATGCCGTTGGCCGTCACTCCCCCGGTACTGTTCTGCCCCCCGGTAACATCCTGTTTCCGGTAGATCAGCACGTAGGCCGTGTCCTTGGGGAAACGGTTGGTGACGTTCTGAACCGACCCCAACGAAGTGAACGTTACCCTGCTGTCGTTGAACAGCAGCCAATCCCCGGCAGCCTGGCCTCCGTACACCTCCACTTCCTGTTTGGGATGAGTCGCCCCGGAGCAAGTGAGTGTGATGGGCTCAGTCTTCCCGTTCCCAGGCTCCTCCCCCAAGGCGAGGGGATTGGCTAGGTGGTGTTGGGCTCCGTCGGCCCCGTTGAGGTTGCGGCCGTAGGAGTAGTAATGGCCGCTCTCCGACGACATCCCAGAATGCATCACTACAGAGCTGAGGACGTAGGGAACGAACTGGGCCGCCGGCCACACCCCTACCGCACTTTCTCCTCCTGCCATCCCGTTGTCGCCCTCTAGCCCAGTCTCCTCCTCCTCTCTCTGTGACGGCTTCAGTTTCTTGGCCAGGTTTTCGCTGCTCTCGGGCGAGTCCACTTGGAGTGGAGAGGATGGTGGCGAGGAAGAGGACGAAGAGTGTTTGGGTGGAGGGGCGTGCACGGGCAGTCTCATGAGTGGCGGGATGGTGACGTTGTCCAGGATCTTGCGGCGCACGTGGCACTTGGCGTCGTAGGAGAACCTCAGCAGCGTGAGGATGAGGTACTCGGGCGCCGCCACCACCCTCATCCCCCGCTCCGCCCGCTGCAGCGAGCCACACTTCTGGCAGAAGTAGGCGTTCTCCTTGTCCAGGATCTCTGGCGCCAGGAAGTAGTCCACCAGGTCAGGAACAGACAGCGGTGGCTCGCTGGACCCTGGAACAAAATGGACGCCGGTGGTGGAGGCCGTGACGGGTTTGGGAGAAGGGCCTATTTCGGGAGCTTCGCTGCCCCCGTTGACAGCCCCCTGGCAGGGGCCCCGGGATTCCTCTGAGGGGCCCTCGGTCTGAAGAGGGCTGGAGGTGGTGGAGGGACAGAAGGCCAGGGATAGGTCAGTGAAAGGTTCTTCTTTCTCCGAGACGCTGTTGCATGTCATACAGCGGATACCCGTGCTCAGCCTGCCTCCAAACATCCTCTCAATCAGCGTCCTCTCATCATTCCCCTCGGACTTCCCCTCCACAGGGGCCACGGGTGACACTCTGGCATCCTCCGCAGAGGTTTCACCCCCGGTGTTGTCACTCGGTCCGTTGCCAGGGGAGACATTTGGCTTGGCTGTCATGAGAACCTGGATAGTTTTCTCCTCTTCGTGTAACCTTGGCAACAGAACATGAGGAGACAAGAGAAAGTTCAACCAAAAATACAACATGCAAATGAATGTAACAGCATAATAAATGGAGCCGTCCTTTTCAATAACACCCATTCGAGTGAAAATGAATTCTTTAACTTCTTAAAATCCTTCTCTCAAAACACTAGATTTATACATACATTCTTTCCATCTGTACCTGGAGTCATACAGGTTTTAGGAGCTGTAGGTGCTCCAGCAGTCTACTAATCAAATCAAATTTATTTATATAGCCCTTCGTACATCAGCTGATATCTCAAAGTGCTGTACAGAAACCCAGCCTAAAACCCCAAACAGCAAGCAATGCAGGTGTAGAAGCACATACTAGATGGTGTACTACCTGTCCAGGAGGAAGGAGCTGTAGGGTGCTCCAGCAGTCTACTAGATGATGTACTACCTGTCCAGGAGGAAGGAGCTGTAGGGTGCTCCAGCAGTCTACTAGATGATGTACTACCTGTCCAGGAGGAAGGAGCTGTAGGGTGCTCCAGCAGTCTACTAGATGATGTACTACCTGTCCAGGAGGAAGGAGCTGTAGGGTGCTCCAGCAGTCTACTAGATGGTGGAGGAAGGAGCTACTCCAGCAGTCTACCTGTCCAGGAGGAAGGAGCTGTAGGGTGCTCCAGCAGTCTACTAGATGGTGTACCAACCTGTCCAGGAGGAAGGAGCAGTAGGGTGCTCCAGCAGTCTACTAGATGATGTACTACCTGTCCAGGAGGAAGGAGCTGTAGGGTGCTCCAGCAGTCTACTAGATGATGTACTACCTGTCCAGGAGGAAGGAGCTGTAGGGTGCTCCAGTAGTCTACTAGATGGCGTACTACCTGTCCAGAAGGAAGCGGAGGTACTCAGAACAGTCCTGCTGGGATCCTGCATTGAACCATGGGGGCCGAGACGCCTCAAAGAAGACTCTGGGGGCGTACGCTGCCCTCTGCAGGAGAGACACACAAACTGAATGACCACTCACCGAATACACACACCAAGTGAAACGTCAGGGATGGATCCATAGTAATTTCCATTGAAAAACTCGATGGCCACTAACAGCAGTGGGAGACAAACCTGGGTGTGTGAGAGGAAGGTGAAGAGGAGCTGCAGTTTCTTCATCAGTGTGTTGGCAGTGGCATCATTCAGACGTAACGATAAGACAAGCCTCCTGAAACTGGGACAGGACCATAGAAGGGTTCGCGCAGAGCATTTCATAAGAACTTCCTACATAAATATTGCAGCATTATATCATTCTATTGTGAGAGGATTCAAGTCAGAATGTATATACACAGCTTTGTTAACCATGCGGTCAACTCAATATAAATGCAACGTGTAGTTGTGTGTGTACTAAATCCACTACTCACTCTGTGGCTGAGAAGAGTGTCTGTATGATACTGTTCATGTAGCAGGTGTTTCCCAGGTTGATGAGGCCAGTCTTGCCCGTCTCAGACTTGCCCGGCAGCCTCAGCAGGCCTGAGGCAAACGAGTTGGACTGGGACGTCCAGGCACTTTGGTTCAGAACCAGCTTGATCTTCTCCTCACCGGGCCCAGGTAGCTCCTAGAGGGGAGGGAGACAGCATTCAGACACTCCATACATCCCGTTTACTATACATGAGCTCCATAGTATTGTACACTGTCCGAATTTTAAAGGTCTATCCTTCAATAATGACGACATTACTCCTCCCCCCCCAAGGTAATATATATGTCAGGTGGATCATAATATAAGGACAGTAAATGTTTGATACATTAAAAAAAGGGCAACACTCGTGTGATCACTCGTTGTCAAGGTGTCTTACTTTGATGGCCTCCAGGATGTCGTCGTAGAGGTCAGGGAAGCCAGAGTACTGGTACATCATACAGTGGACGAGCTCTGTGAAGTGCAGCAGGAAAGCCTTACTGGTGGGCAGGCCGTCATGCTTCAGACTCTGAACCAGGTTCACTATGTGTGGCACGACCTGGGGAACACACATTGAATGAACGTATTGTAGACAAACATTTACATTAAAGTCGTTTAGCAGGCATACAGTTAGCGCATTCATCCTAAGATAGCTAGGTGAGACAACCAACATATCACAGTCGTGGTACGTCAATTTATCCTCATCAGCAAAGTCAGTGCTGGTAGACATGATGTTCTTGGTCATATGCACATCACATCTGTTACAAGGTGGAAAGGTGCAGTGTAAGAAACTAGGCACTGCATATAGCAGTAGAATAGCACTAAACACACTGATGTAGTGACTGGTAAAAACATCAACCTTCACATGCTACATTAAACTCCCTTTTTGTCAGGGGGGGGGTCACACTGACTTAAATATAATCAACCTTTTAAAATGAATTGACAATCATGCCAGATGAAACCACCACCAGTCAACTAAAGGACCATCATGGTGCTTTAAACACTTCACACCTCATTAGTGGAAGAGCCCTGCTGAGAGGAGAGTGCTTCTGGGAAATGGAGTTTAATGGAGCCTGAAGGTATTTCAGCTAAATAGGGGAAATGAGGGAGAGAAAGACATGCGGTGCGCAATAGAACAAGTTGTATTGTGTGTTTCTTACCAAGTGGAAGGCCTCAGGAGAGTGTTGGAAACTCAGCAGCATATGGGAGAGAACCACTAGGGCCCCCTGTCGCACGATGGGGTACCACAGACGGTTGAACACCTACACACAAAGATAAAACATACAGCATATGTATTGTACACACACTGACACAGAAACACACAATTCAGAAGTGATATAGCTAGACACCATAATGACCAAACTACAGGAACACATTTTCGTTCATGTGATCATCTATTCATCAGTTCTAACTGAAGTTACTCTGTAGTTATAGATGCCATCACCATAGAGTTTCTAAACCCAGAGGCGCAACATCGCAAGACTTCCGGGAACGCTTGCGAAACAGATCAGGCCACTTGACGTTCGATACGTCAAGTGAAAAATTGTTCCGCAGTTTTGACTCGTCTTAAAATCTAAAGCTACAGCCTAGATTCCAGCCAATGTCTTCAGTAGTTGAACATGTTATACTCCAACCTCGTGAAAGTGACAAGGTTTCATACTACTTCATATCGACGGCCTGCACATGCACAGTTCAGCGCTAGACGACCGTTCGACACGATGACGTGTTTCTGCGTATGGGCTTAGCTAGCCAACGTCGCCTACAACTGTGATTGGGGGTTTCTATTGGAGAAGCAGTTTCTGCCTATCTTCATACTGTACTGTCTTTGCTATTACCATGTGTAACTACCATCTTAGCTCATTGGTGCATTGACACACCCTGCTGAGGTAAGTGGTCAGTACACTACCCACCAGTTCAATCTTAAGCAGGGTGACATCTATGAGGATGGTGAACTTCTGCACCGCAGCCAGCCCCTTCAGTAGGGCAATGACCCACATCTCAACATGGTGGGCCAGAGGCCAGGACAACCAGTCAATCATCCTGAGGAAGGAAAGAGAGAGATGCAGAGAACAGTAAATAAGGGCAGAAAAGCTCTATTAAATCACTACATCTCATCTAGTATACACACTGCAAATACAACAGATTCCTTTATTCAGTTTAGCTAATGAAAAAACACAGTAAAGGCACCCAGTGACCTGCAGAGTGCTTGAGTCATGCTGGTGTCTTTGACGTTCTGGTCGGTGGTAAGGCTCTTGATGAGAACTGTGATCATCTGGAGAGGTATGTGCTGGACCAGGCTGGCTAGGGCAATGGAGGGGTCGAAGGAGGGGTCTGTGCAGAACACAGAAAAAGTTGAGTATAATTGACTGATGTTTTTTTTTTTTTTTTGGGGGGGGTCACAGCTTATGAAATATGTCCCAATTGTATTCAAATGTCTTGTTTACAACCTCTACCCTAACCAAGTGACCCAATGCAAGTCTGATATTGAGCGGTGAATGATCTCTCCACCACCCTGGATCATTAAAATGACAAAGAAGTTACTGTTCCAAGTCTCAAGCATGTGTTAACAAGCCTGACATTCCTAGTTTTTCCATAGGTGGGCGAAGGTAGTCAAATTGGTGACTGCATTAGAAAATACTATAGTGTACTTTACTTCTGTACAGTAAAAATTGATATTGTATTTGAAACTGCTAATTTTGTTCAAAGGATTTATAAAAAGTATTTAACTAGGCAAGTCAGTTAAGAGCAAATTCTTATTTACAATGACGGCCTACCTGGGAACAGTGGGTTAGCTGCCTTGTTCAGGGGCAGAACGACAGATTTTTACCTTGTCAGTTCGGGGATTCGATGTACTGGCCCAACACTTTAACCACTAGGCTACCTGCCGCCCCAACTTGTATGGGGCATTGATGCTTAGACACATACAGTGCAATTTGTGCTCATCTGTGACTGTGTGTGGTGCTCCCTCCCTCAGTCTCACCAGTGGAGGAGATTATAGCAAACACCTCCTGCAGAGATGGCAGCAGTGTGACCGGCTCCGCCTTCCAGATGTTCTGCAGCAACGTGCTGACCTTGGTCACCTGGTCTACGTACTCCCTCAGCTCCCGCTCCTGGCTGGCAGGACAGTGGAAGTACCCAATGGTCCTCACCAACTGCTGGCAGAACAAAATGGCCGCCTTCTCCCGGGGGATGCACTGTACGAAGTCTGAGAGCATGGTGGCAAGACGGGCGCACAGGGCTGCCTCAGGGCGTTCGCACACCATCCTTAGGATTTCTGTCTGGATGATGGAGAAGATATCCAGCACCGAGGGGCAGCTGATCAGCAGCCGCAGGCAGCCATGGATGTAGTCGACCACGGCCGGGTCCTTGCGGTCCAGGGGGCCGTAGCCCTGCTGTAACAGGCCCAGGACAAAGTCTTTGCTGAAGAAGAGCTCAAAATCAGCACGGTGGTAGCGGGCATAGGCCTCCAGCACCTGGAAGCCCACCTGTTTTTGGAAGGCGTCTTCACCCAAGAAGATGAGGCGAGTGGTGAGGGTGTACAGGGCCTGACATTGCTCCGCCGTGACCTCTTTCTCGGCGGCTTCGACTACCTTCTTCACGATGGCCTTCTTCACTGGGACTGAGTGAGAGGAGCTGACCAGCGCCTCTAGAATCTTGTCCATGATGGCAGGCGATCTATATAGCTGTGAGGGGAACGATCAGAGAGCAGTCCACACCTAAAAGACGAGAGCGAGCAGGACATCAAACACCATTAGTGACCAGTTACTTATTCTGGCTAGCTTTCCATTTCTTCATGGCATGTCCGTTCAACAACCTGTAAATAACCAACTGTAATCGTTTTTACCATTGCTGAAAAGTTATATAAGCATAGCTATATCACAAGGCTTTGACGCTAGCCACAGGTAAACAAAAACAACACAGCATCATGCTTTGCCTTATCATCACAAAGCTAGCTAACTTAGATAGCTAAACAAGTTACCACATTGAGCTAGTTAGAGTAACCACAAGCAGCATGTTATCGAATTCAAATGACCTGAGATTAAAAGCATTGATGCACAAATAAAACATGTGTGGATAATAAACTATTTTTTCGTAATCTGGCTAGTTAACGTTCTTTAACAAACTAGCTAGCAATGCTAGCATGACGTTAGCTGTGTATGGTATTGCAACAAAGCAGGCCGGAGATGTCACTAACTTAGCTAGCGGAAATGTATCTTCCCAAACATCACGTACCAATATAATTCATAACACCAGCATCCGATGAAAATGCCAGTTGACATTAGTCGCCTGTTGACAGCTCATTCATCTTTTATTTTGACATGATAAAATCAGCTGATTTAAAAGCCCTGCAGAAACGTCATTCCGATGGACCATGAATTTTTCTAGGAGTCTTCTGCTTTTGACGATCTCATTGCCTGTTTAATAAAGAACGAAAATGGCATCTATAAAATATATAAACGTTTTGAGAATTACAGGTTTGTTTAAATACAAATATAAACATACTGACAATGGTTTGTAATGACTTAAAACGAAATGTATTATTCCACTGACTTCTTTTACGCATTAACTGAGCTCATAGCCATTGGGTAGGCATAGCAGTTAGACTGGTAGATGTAGCAGATGGGTTATAAGTCAGTACATTTGTGCAGTTTTAACATTTTGGGGGGAAAACACGCAGCCACGCTAACAAAGTCTCGCGAGACAAAGCGGAACCTTTGTGAACGCGGGTAGCGGGGAAAGGAAGCTAGCGAATGAATCACTTGTAGCCAGCCAGTTTCTTTCATAATAAACAGTAGGACTATAGCAGCGTATTTTCTGAAATAAAGTTTTTGAAAACCATATCTGCCATTTATAGGCGGACGAAGTAATCGAATAAACAGACGATCTGTTTAAATCGAGTAAGAAATTCGGTAGCAATGTCCGAGACTGGAAACGGCGTGGAGCTGCGGAAAGAGCAAGCAGTTGAACTTGAAGAAACCGGAGGAGTGGAGGTGAGCCTGAACAAAATAATAATAATACCAATTCTGAGCCCATCATTAGAAAAAATGTCTCAACAAGTTTTAGATTAGGCTAAAATCAACCATATGTCTTTTGTGACTTCCAAATCGAGCCATCTCAAACTTTGTCTTTGCTAGCTCGAGTTGTTTAGCTAGCTAGCATTAGCGTCGTTAGCTAACGTTAATCGACAGCTCCGACCCATCTTCCCGGAGAGTGTGTCTCGAGGTACTGTATAGTAGATCTATCAGGTAGCCTGTTTCATAAACACTCATCTAACTATGCTAGCTAACGTTATAGCTAATACACTTGATTTTAATACGCATCAAGGGTTTCTATACAATTGTAGCAGTTGTTTACATCTGTTTGACGCTGCATTCGAACCTCTGTATACTTGTGCAGCTTATTAAGACAACTGGGAAGTCCCAGTCAAACCGTGACGTCAGTGATCTACAGGTTGGGAAGTCGGAGCAGTTTTTCCCGAACCTGGTCCTCGAGTACCCCCAACAGATTCGTTGTTGTAGCCCCTTGACAAACCCACCTCACCCAACTCATTTAGGGCTTGTTGACAAGTTGAACCAGGTATGCTTGTCCAGGGTTACAATACAAATGTGTACTGTTGGGGGTACTCGAGGACCAGGGTTGGGAAACACTGCTCTAGAACGATGCTCAAGTTTCAGACTTAGAATTCAGAGTTAGATGACCTTTCAAAATATTTTTCCCAGTCTGAGATTGTTTTTTTCTTCTTTTTTTCGAGTTCCCACTTGTCTTGAAGCCACTTAGGTCAGAAGTCTGAGATTTCTGAGTTCTCAGTTGTTTTGAAAGTGGCGTTGCATTCCTCTTTTCCAGGAAAAGGATGATGTGTCAGAGGCAAGCAAGGAGGAGTCTTCTGAAGCCGGACAGGATGCCCAAGATGAGGACCCCTCTTCATCTACAGCGCCAGCCTATGAGGAGAAAGTGGTAATGGCACACTGCTAGATGTTCATTTACAGTTTTAATATGTAATTATCCGGTTGTAAGCGTTGTTTGTTGCTCACAAAGTTTCACTGCTTTTTCTGTGTGTAGGCATCAGACCGGACCAACAGATTTGAGTACCTACTGAAGCAGACAGAGGTGTTTGCCCATTTCATCCAACCTGCGGCCCAGAAAACCCCCACCTCCCCGCTCAAGATGAAGCCAGGGCGCCCTCGTGTCAAGAAGGACGAGAAACAGAATCTCCTCTCGGTCGGAGAGTGAGTATACAACGCAACACGCAGAACAACTTGACCCGATGATTCGTCAGTCTTCCGTGGGAGTACATTGGGTGTACGTGTGGGGCATTTGATATGCTGTCTCTGATGAATTGCGGGTACCCCTTTCTGTCTTTGACAGTAACCGTCATCGTCGCACAGAGCAGGAAGAGGATGAAGAGCTGCTGAGCGAAAGCAGCAAGACCACCAACGTCTGCACCCGCTTCGACGAATCTCCCTCCTGTAAGCAGTCACATGGTTTTACACATTAGAGCTACAATATATAACTTCTTGGGCGACCCGACCAAATTCTCATAGAAATGCGTGTTATAGATCTGTCGTTCTCATTGAAAGCAAGTCTAAGATGCGGTAGATCTGTGCTAGGTACTCATTTTCTATGCTATCCATGGTTAAGTTTAGCATATTTTTACTTTAGGTATTGTACACCAGCTTCAAACAGCTGAAAGTACAAAATGTTATGGAAAATACATTTCACAGCCGTTTAGATGGTACAAAGATTCTCTACACTAAACTTGCTTGTTTTGTCACAAACTGAAATTAGGTGAACTATTACAATTTTAGCATCCATGAAATTGCTTCTGCATAGTGCATCTTTCATGTAGCAAAGTCCTGACCGCGACTACTGTAGTCCATATTTGAACGGTAAGTATGTCAAACTTGTGCAATACTGAGTATGTTGTGCTGTATCTATCTCCCAACAGTTGTAAAAGGGGGTACAATGAGAGACTACCAGGTCCGTGGTCTGAACTGGCTCATCTCTCTGTACGAGAACGGAATCAACGGGATCCTTGCTGATGAAATGGTAAGTTAATGTGAAAAATATTACCTTTTTGGATAGTCCGGTAGTTCTACATGCATATCTCTTGGTGTGTGTGTGTGTGTGTGATACTCATGAAGATTACTCTTGGACTACAGCAGTAACAGCATCCAAAGACCCATTCATGCTAATAAAAAAAATCGCTATTCAAATTATTGTACTTTAAAAAAATATATATCTCTCACCTTGCTTGTTGTCCTTCAGGGTTTGGGTAAGACCCTGCAGACGATCTCTCTGCTGGGGTACATGAAGCACTACAGGAGCATCCCCGGGCCCCACATGGTGCTGGTGCCCAAGTCCACCCTGTACAACTGGATGAACGAGTTCAAACGTTGGGTCCCCTCCCTCAAAGCAGTCTGCCTCATCGGAGACCGAGAGCAGAGGGTGAGCTATGAGCAGCAGCAGACCACATGAATTCTCTGATGTAAAATTAACAGGGCATGTTGATTGCTGTAGCTCAACTGGAAAGCATTAGGTGGTGACTGTGGGACAGTGTTTAGACTTATGTGTTTTCCAATGTTCCATATGGGAAGAAATGTTGTCATGGAAATAGTCAGTTCATCTCTATCTCCTTCTGCAACTGAAAACGTAACACGTAGATTTCCTGCGACATAAGACGACTAATGGATATTCTGCATAATGCAATCCAATGCAAGTTAGTCATTTTTCAATAACTTGTACTACAGCAGTTGCAGCGTGTTTGACTGGTGATGTTGCTGATAACCCTGTATCTTCACCCTCTTTTTCCCCAGAATGCCCTGATCAGAGATGTGCTGCTGCCAGGGGAGTGGGATGTGTGTGTCACCTCTTACGAGATGCTCATCATAGAGAAGGCCGTGTTCAAGAAGTTTAACTGGAGGTACCTAGTCATCGACGAGGCCCACAGGATCAAGAACGAAAAGTCAAAGGTTAGGGAGCCTCTAAAGTTGACACACACACACACACACACTGTATACATATTTGATTAAATGTAAATGTGTGATTTAAAATGTGTATATACACTAACAAAACGTCAATGGGCTCAACTCACAAAAGACTCTTAGATGGTTTGTCTGACCTGTGTATGTTTGTGCTGTAGCTGTCTGAGATAGTGCGTGAATTCAAGACCACCAACCGTCTGCTGCTAACCGGCACCCCGCTGCAGAACAACCTCCACGAGCTCTGGGCCCTGCTCAACTTCCTGCTGCCAGACGTCTTCAACTCCTCTGAGGTAAGAGGCAGATAAAACAGGATTAACTTTAATGTACCTGGGGGGAACAAATTGTTGAACACACAGACAATTGCCCTCCATTAATACTACAGTTTAGGAATAACGCTTAGTAACACTTAGTGAAAATAACAATATTCTCTATTTTTTACTTATTTCAAGGGCCCCGAAAATATGGATTGATTTAACTTTTTGTTTTTCTCTCGAAGGACTTTGACTCTTGGTTTGACACCAACAATTGTCTGGGGGATCAGAAGTTGGTGGAACGTCTTCACACTGTAAGTATCTGAAACACTTCCTTACATTTAACTGTACTGTATGAATGTGTACTGTGTATATATGAATATTGAGTAAATAGTATTTTTGTCTCTTGGTGCCTTGACAATGTATTACTTTCGATTTTAATGTAGTAACATCTTGTGTTCTTGTCTATAACTGTTTTTTGTGAACTGAGGAAGAGTATCTGCTGCATGTTCAACAGCTAATGGGGATCCTAATGAACTAAACATGTTTTTATTAAATAGTGTTATGGTGCCTTCCCTTACCTTTCATTGGTTGTTCTCTCTCTGTGTACGTGTGTGTAGGTACTGCGTCCTTTCCTGCTGCGTCGTATCAAGAATGAGGTGGAGAAGTCTCTGCTGCCTAAGAAAGAGATCAAGATGTACGTGGGGCTGAGTAAGATGCAGAGAGAATGGTGAGTAGCCCACACACAGTCAACGTATGCCCTTTCCCTGCCAAACAAATTCTTCAGCCCCGTGCACTATAATGTTTATTTGAAAACATTGTCCCGTCTCTCCTCAGGTACACCAAGATCCTGATGAAGGACATAGACATCCTGAACTCTGCAGGGAAGATGGACAAGATGCGCCTGCTCAACGTCTTGATGCAGCTGAGGAAGTGCTGCAACCACCCGTACCTGTTTGACGGGGCCGAGCCCGGCCCGCCTTACACCACCGACCTGCACCTGGCCGTCAACAGCGGCAAGATGGCCGTCCTTGACAAGCTGCTGCCCAAGATGAAGGCTCAGGGTGGGTGGACGAAAGGCTCCCCTCTAAGACCAGTTACAAAATTGGTGTTTTTATGGCCTGTTTGATGGCTCTTTGGCCCTTTCAACTCTAAGTTGAAAAGTTGATATGGAGACGGTGTTGTGTAAAGGCTATTTCAGACTTTTTGTGATTCAAACTACTATGTTAAAGTTGCAGCAATGTAGGCATGGTGGATGATTGATTGGCGGCCATTTTGAACTCCTCTCCCAGGCTCCCGTGTGCTGATCTTCAGCCAGATGACCAGGATGCTGGACATCTTGGAGGACTACTGCATGTGGCGCAACTTCGGCTACTGTCGCCTGGACGGACAGACGCCCCACGAGGAGAGACAGGTACGACTATGACTCCCACTCCTGGATCTCATTAACGGCAGTGGCTTATTACCCTGGTCCCAGATCTGTTTGTGCTGCCTTGGTGTGACATTGACCATAGGAGTTGACAGGGCAGCACCCACAGATCTGGGACCAGGCTAATAAATGGCTTGTAAATTCAAACAATTTGACTCGTTGCAGTTTGAACACACTTCATTTAACACTACATTTCCCATGTTCCTCTAGATCTCCATCAACGCGTACAATGAGGAGGACAGCCCTAAGTTCATCTTCATGTTGAGCACCAGGGCCGGAGGGCTGGGTATTAACCTGGCCACAGCTGACGTGGTCATCCTCTACGACTCAGACTGGAACCCTCAGGTCGACCTACAGGCCATGGTCAGTACCTCTCATTGACCCACGTTCGTGGACTAATTCATCAGTCTTTTATATGACATTTTACTATTACTTTAATTAGAATTTGCCCTACAGATTTAACATGTTCAATTCCCCCTAGTTTGAATCATATCACAACAAGTGAGCTTACGTTCAATAGAATCTCTCACCAGTAACTTAATTGATCAAGATGCTTCTACCTGGTAACTGTTAGACACTTACCTGATTGGTTCATCTAACTTTTCTTCTCAGGACCGAGCTCACAGGATTGGTCAAAAGAAGCAGGTGCGCGTGTTCCGTTTCATCACGGAAAACACAGTAGAGGAGAGGATCGTGGAGCGGGCCGAGATGAAGCTCCAACTGGACTCCATTGTCATCCAGCAAGGTACTGCACCGGTGGCCATTTTGGATCTCCTCTTCCCAGTTTTAAACCTACACTATTGAAGTCAATGCCTTGGTAATGCAACTGGCTGACTTGTCTGTGTCTACTTTGTCTGTTCTGCAGGAAGGCTAGTGGATCCCAACGCCAACAAGCTGGGGAAGGACGAGATGCTGTCTATCATCCGGCACGGCGCCACGCACGTCTTCGCCTCCAAGGAGAGCGACATCACCGACGATGACATCGACGAGATCCTGGAGCGAGGCGAGAAGAAGGTCAGAACGCAGACGGGCCTAGCATTAGCATTTATCTGCACTCAGATCATTTATATAATATGTGATAGCATTAGCATTGCTATATGTGGGTTGATGTGGCAGTATCTAGAGGCCAAACACATTAGCAATGTGTAGCTAGATGCTAACGCTTTGCTGCGTGTTTGTATCTGACAGACCATGGAGTTGAAGGAGAAGATGAACACCATGGGCGAGAGCTCCCTGAGGAACTTCACCATGGAGTCCGACAACAGTGTGTACACCTTCGAAGGAGAGGACTACAGGGAGAAGAAGAAGGTGGTCACCAACTGGATCGAGCCACCCAAGAGAGAGAGGAAGGCCAACTACGCAGTGGATGCCTACTTCAGAGAGGCCCTGCGTGTCAGCGAGCCCAAAGCACCCAAGGTAAAGTCTCACTACCGCCGGCCTCTGGCTATGTATACGCACGCCACTGGGATAGCTGTGTGGAATGAATCAGACCATCTTTCTCCATGACTAAACTGCTGTCCTCCTCTTCCAGACCATCTTTCTCCATGTCTGAAACTGCTGTTCTCCTCTTCCAGACCATCTTTCTCCATGACTAAACTGCTGTCCTCCTCTTCCAGACCATCTTTCTCCCCGACTAAAACTGCTGTTCTCCTCTTCCAGACCATCTTTCTCCCTGACTAAAACTGCTGTTCTCCTCTTCCAGACCATCTTTCTCCCCGACTAAAACTGCTGTTCTCTTCCAGGCCATCTTTCTCCCCCAGACTAAAACTGCTGTTCTCCTCTTCCAGACCATCTTTCTCCCTGACTAAAACTGCTGTTCTCCTCTTCCAGACCATCTTTCTCCCCGACTAAAACTGCTGTTCTCCTCTTCCAGGCCATCTTTCTCCCCTCTTCCAGACTAAAACTGCTGTTCTCCTCTTCCAGGCCATCTTTCTCCCTCCTCTTCCAGACTAAAACTGCTGTTCTCCTCTTCCAGGCCATCTTTCTCCCGACTAAAACTGCTGTTCTCCTCTTCCAGACCATCTTTCTCCCCGACTAAAACTGCTGTTCTCCTCTTCCAGGCCATCTTTCTCCCCATCTTTCTCCCCGACTAAAACTGCTGTTCTCCTCTTCCAGACCATCTTTCTCCCGACTAAAACTGCTTTCTCCCCAGACCATCTTTCCCCGACTAAAACTGACCATCTGTTCTCCTCTTCCAGACCATCTTTCTCCCCGACTAAAACTGCTGTTCTCTTCCAGGCCATCTTTCTCCCCGACTAAAACTGCTGTTCTCCTCTTCCAGACCATCTTTCTCCCCGACTAAAACTGCTGTTCTCCTCTTCCAGGCCATCTTTCTCCCCGACTAAAACTGCTGTTCTCCTCTTCCAGGCCATCTTTCTCCCCCACTAAAACTGCTGTTCTCCTCTTCCAGGCCATCTTTCTCCCCGACTAAAACTGCTGTTCTCCTCTTCCAGACCATCTTTCTCCCGACTAAAACTGCTGTTCTCCTCTTCCAGACCATCTTTCTCCCCGACTAAAACTGCTGTTCTCCTCTTCCAGACCATCTTTCTCCCGACTAAAACTGCTGTTCTCCTCTTCCAGACCATCTTTCTCCCCGACTAAAACTGCTGTTCTCCTCTTCCAGACCATCTTTCTCCCCGACTAAAACTGCTGTTCTCCTCTTCCAGACCATCTTTCTCCCCCGACTAAAACTGCTGTTCTCCTCTTCCAGACCATCTTTCTCCCGACTAAAACTGCTGTTCTCCTCTTCCAGACCATCTCCTCTTCCAGACCATCTTTCTCCCCGACTAAAACTGCTGTTCTCCTCTTCCAGACCATCTTTCTCCCCGACTAAAACTGCTGTTCTCCTCTTCCAGACCATCTTTCTCCATGTCTAAAACTGCTGTTCTCCTCTTCCAGACCATCTTTCTCCCCGACTAAAACTGCTGTTCTCCTCTTCCAGACCATCTTTCTCCCCGACTAAAACTGCTGTTCTCCTCTTCCAGACCATCTTTCTCCCCGACTAAAACTGCTGTTCTCCTCTTCCAGACCATCTTTCTCCCCGACTAAAACTGCTGTTCTCCTCTTCCAGACCATCTTTCTCCCCGACTAAAACTGCTGTTCTCCTCTTCCAGGCTCCTCGTCCACCTAAGCAGCCCAATGTGCAGGACTTCCAGTTCTTCCCCCCAAGGCTGTTTGAACTGCTGGAGAAAGAGATCTTATTCTACAGGAAGACTATCGGCTACAAGGTATACAACATGTACTGTTACTAGTGTAACTGTTGGTACATCAGTGATGGCAGGTGCCACTTAAAATCTAAGGATGGGCTCATAGTAATGGCTGGAATGGTATATATGTGTTTGAGCCGTCCTCTCCTCACCAGCCTCCTCTGTGGTCAATTATGATGCCGTCAGTATGATAATGTTCCATCAGACGGCGGCCATTTTGCAGTTTCAAATCAACACAGTCGGTTTAGTTTAGAATGGGATGTATCTGTAGAGTGTTTAAGTGTATATGTGATATACATTTTCTCTCCAGGTTCCTCGTAACCCAGAACTGCCCAACTCTGCTCAGCACCAGAAGGAGGAGCAGGCCAAGATTGACGAGGCCGAGGGCCTATCAGAGGAGGAGCTGGAGGAGAAGGAGAACCTCCTCTCGCAGGTAATTGGCTTAAACAAGACCTCCAACTTAAACACTCTAGACATTCATCATAGTGCCCTACTCCATGTCATATTTATAGAACTACATATAGTTCAGTTGAGATACTCTTCAATGGCTTCAACTACAAAGTAGAGACAAATGTTAGCGTTTGTGGCTAGTGTCGTTACAAACTGTCATCGATCTCTCCACAGGGCTTCACCATCTGGAATAAGCGTGACTTTAACCAGTTCATCAAAGCCAATGAGAAGTGGGGGAGAGATGACATCGAGAACATCGCCAGAGAGGTGGAGGGCAAAACCCCAGAGGAAGTCATTGAATATTCCGGTAAGAAGAACCCCTTATTTTTTTTTCTTCAAATTGCGGAAATGTATCAATCTACTTCTTATATAGCTAGTGGACATTACTCCCAAGTGTATGACAGAGATCTAGAGTATTATGATCTAAACGTGTGTGTGTGTACACACACAGCTGTGTTCTGGGAGCGCTGCAACGAGCTGCAGGACATTGAGAAGATCATGGCTCAGATCGAGAGGGGAGAGGCCCGCATCCAGAGGAGGATCAGCATCAAGAAAGCACTGGACACAAAGGTAAGCCATTTCAGTGAGGTCCTCATTAACAAGAACAACATTGGGGAGCCAAGACCTTTTATTTTGATCAGATGATTGATATAGTTGTGAAAACCAACCCTTATGAAGGAATGTGTCTGGGCCCTCCCAACCCTTCTGAAGGAATGTGTCTGGGCCCTCACAACCCTTCTGAAGGAATGTGTCTGGGCCCTCCCAACCCTTCTGAAGGAATGTGTCTGGGCCCTCCCAACCCTTCTGAAGGAATGTGTCTGGGCCCTCCCAACCCTTCTGAAGGAATGTGTCTGGGCCCTCCCAACCCTTCTGAAGGAATGTGTCTGGGCCCTCCCAACCCTTCTGAAGGAATGTGTCTGGGCCCTCCCAACCCTTCTGAAGGAATGTGTCTGGGCCCTCACAACCCTTCTGAAGGAATGTGTCTGGGCCCTCACAACCCTTCTGAAGGAATGTGTCTGGGCCCTCACAACCCTTCTGAAGGAATGTGTCTGGGCCCTCACAACCCTTCTGAAGGAATGTGTCTGGGCCCTCACAACCCTTCTGAAGGAATGTGTCTGGGCCCTCCCAACCCTTCTGAAGGAATGTGTCTGGGCCCTCCCAACCCTTCTGTAGGAATGTGTCTGGGCCCTCCCAACCCTTCTGTAGGAATGTGTCTGGAGCTGGTGTCTGATCATGTCTACCAGAGGCTTACCATATACCCTGAAGGACATCTTTTCTCTCCCTCGTTATAGATTGGTCGCTACAAGGCGCCGTTCCACCAGTTGAGGATCTCGTACGGCACCAACAAGGGGAAGAACTACACGGAGGAGGAGGACCGCTTCCTCATTTGCATGCTGCACAAGTTGGGCTTCGAAAAGGAGTCGGTCTACGACGAGCTGCGCCAGTGCATCCGCAACTCGCCCCAGTTTCGCTTCGACTGGTTCCTCAAGTCCAGGACCGCCATGGTGAGCGGAGTGGCCCCGGGCCGACAGTGGAATTAAGTACAACTTTGTTGTAGAATCAATAGAGTACAACCTGTAGATGGAAATGTGTCTTTACTTCTTCAGTAACATGATAACCAATAATTCAAAACATTACACATGTTGTGGTTGTATACTTGTGTGTGTGTAGGAGCTCCAGAGGCGATGCAACACCCTGATCACCCTGATTGAACGAGAGAACATGGAGCTGGAGGAGCGGGAGAAGGCAGAGAAGAAGAAGAAAGGACCACGGAGTCAGTCTTCTGTAAGATCACAACGCTCCACTTCCTGCCCATCACTGAATTCTCTGGTCATGCAGTCCTCTATCACTGTGCAGGAAGACACACACACGGCACTAACAATATCACACAATGTCCTTTTCCACTATATACTCTTGTCTAAACCAATATTCCGTTGTAAGCAGACGTTATTGTATGAAGTGACGATTTTTATGATCATTTGAGCTGACACTCCGTTTCTGTCTTCCTCTTCATCCCACACTTCCTCAGGCTCAGAAGCGTAAGGGAGAAGGGACCCCAGACCCGCGAGGAGGCCGCAGGAAAAAGCTAAAGCTGTGAGGCGGTGGTGGTCAGAATGAGGGCAGCGGCAGACAGCAGTATAGTAGTCGTAGCGTCTGTTTGTTTTGTACGGGTTACCGTGGTGATACATGATGATGATTTACTGTATAAAACCCAAGAGGACTGAACTTTTCTTCACTATAGCGTGTCGTTCTATCTAGAAGATTCCAGGAGGGAACCTAGGTTCTTAGTGTCGATTTAAGGCAGCCCCCCGCACCTCTCTGATTCAGAGGGGGTGGGTTAAATGCGGAAGACACATTTCAGTTATACAACTGACTAGGTATCCCCCTCTCCCTATTGTATTCCTTCTATTCACAGGCCTGCTAGTAGGGACTAGCTGACATACTGCAGCTGCGCTGATTTAGTTGAATATTCTTTTTGTTGTTTTAGTTTTCTACCCTTTTTTACTAGTACTTGAGGTGACGAGAAATGTATTTATGCCTGTTGGTTATGTTATCACATTCCATTGTTGTACCGATACCTGTATGTACCGATACCTGTATGTATCCCCCCTCCCACTCTGTTATGTTACCGACCTACATTGTAGAAAATGTATTTTTGGAACGTGTCACTAATAAATTTCCCCTTTTTTAAATAAGTCTATTCTTATGCAAAAAAATATATACTTTCTGTTGAATATTTGTGCAAAGCTTTTCACACAAAGAGCAGTGGACGTTCACAGTCTGAGTGAAGACTAGGGCCAAAATCATTCAGAAAAGCACATTTGTATTTGGCAGTTAAAGTTGGAGGACATCAAACAATTGATTGAAATTATCACAAAATTGATAAGTCACCAATTTGATCTAAATTGGTCGGAGACATTTCTTTACCTTCTAGTTGGCACCTATTAACTTATACTGTCACTTGCATAAGATCAAGATAGTCACATTCTTCCGTTGAGAAACAGCATCAAATGTGGGGTTAACATATTCTTCAAGTTGCACCAGGGTATGATAATTGATACCTTTCTTGTTTGCATTGTCCTGTGTTGACTTTGACCATCCTATACATGCAGGTATGTACACAGACTTATAAAGAGTTAATAATATGCACATACTATTAACACAAGTTTTTTTTTTTTTAACCGCACCTGAAACAAAAATTTATAAAAACATTCTGAATGAATAGTTTACGCACTTGAATGACTAAAATGGACAACGTCACAATCCCATTGAATAGCACCATGTCTGTGCTCTGCTGCAGTGGGCACACCTGCTGACTCCCGAGGGCTTTGTAAAGCATAGCAGTGCATCAATCAATATTAGAAAAGACACATTTACCACGTTTGATACAGCCAGCCTTGACCGGACCGACACAACCCAACATTCGATCCACTTGGCTCTCTATCTCGCACTCAGAAAAACAAATATTAGTTGACACGGATTGAACAATCGATAACAAAAATACCATGAAATGCTAGTTCTCTTAAAAACAGGATAGAATAGTCTCAAAGCTGCTCTGCACTATCAAGGGGGACATTTAGTTGTTTTTACCTTCTGGAGATGCCATTACTGTTTTAGGATTTAATTGGGATGTTCAGCTATGGCAGTTAGCATAGTTGGAAGGGGTATTCTCCACAACATCAGCCCTTGGGGATTCCTAATATTTGACACATGAACTAAAGCACACTTGAATGGAGTTCTGTCAATTGGGTTGTTGAGGGGGACTAAAACCCATGTTGTACCACAGGAAAAGGGGTGAAAACACTTCATTGAGGGTTCATGGATCCTCACATGACTTTCTCTCCAGGCTTGGCCAGCCATGCATGCATTCATACTCTGGTTATAGGCCCACAACACACATCAACTGACATCAACTGTCCCACGAACTGGCTGTGCTGTCTTCAGTGCTAGCAGAAGGCAGGGTTAGCCGTGTTTTAGGGCTCTATTCAATCCGTATTGCTGAAGTTCAAGTGTTACAGCGCAAATTCAATTTAAAGCCAGTGTTCCCGAGTTAGCAGAGACTGTATTCACAGTAAACGCCGCATATGTCGGCTCAATCGGAAATGACCTTTGCATTTTTATCACGCAATCTATAACGCTTCAGCGGTAAGGATTGGATAGAGCCATTAGACGGCACCGCAGTAGTAGAGGGTGGAACCGTTGACAACTGTCAATGTCTTATCAGAAGGCCACGGGGACGGGATGGTGTTGGTAGGAGGGCTGTCTCTAGTCATGAGCCTAGACCTCCGAGCTGTCCAAGCTGCTGCTCCCAGTACCCATCATGCCCTCTCTGCTGTTTCCACTCCCTCCGCTGTAGGCCGAGCACGACGAGGTGGAGTAGGGAGGGAACTGGCTCTTCTTCTGGTTCTTCCTCTTGCGCCGCACCAGCAGAATAACCACCATGGCCACCAGGCAGGTGAGAAGGATCAACCCGGCCAGGCCTACCAGCATGGGCAGGGTGGAGGTGTCCACAGGCTCCCTGCCGGAGCTCTCCAGGAGGGGGCGCTCCAGGAAGGGTGAGTCGCGGTCCGACCCAGCCCGGTCACGTCCACCCCATGGCTGGCGCTGGCTCACCACCAGGCGGTCCGTGCGGTCCAGAGCGATGTGCTGGATGTTAGTTCCCCGATTGTTGTCAGTGCCGATGTCCTGGGCCAGGTCCGGAGTGGGGGCGGCACGACGGTAGCGACCCAGGGAGGAGGTGTGGAGGTCGGGCTGAGGGTCGGCCACGGAGGACAGGCTGTGGTGGTACTCCAGGCTGCGCTTGCCGATGCCACGGTTGGCGTTGTCTCGGGAGCGGACGGTGTAGATGGTGTGGATGAACCACTCCCGACCTGCAGCCACCTGGAACATCCAGACACAGTGGAACTTGAGGTTAGTGATAGAGACTTTGGCCTATACCTTTCAGTGTGATTTCAAACAAAATTTGTGTGTTTTTTTGTGCAAGTAATCAAACTCAGATTTCAGAAACCATACAGAGACTATTTACCCATTGCTACCCATTTTACAGACCAGATGTAAATATTGTGTTTTTCCTGGAAGCTGTTGCCGTGGTGATAACCAAAAGATACTTGTGTTGGGGGTGCGTGCGCGTGTGTGTCAGCTGACCTGGAAGAGAGGCGAGGAGGACAGGGCGAATCCGTCTGAACCAGGCTGTCTGACCAGAGGCAGGCCTCCAGGAGTGTCCAGGGCCAGAGTGGCACCAAACAACACATCTCCAAACGCTGTGGCCTGTGTCTCTGGCTGAGCCTTGTCCTGAGGAGGAAAACACACACCGGTTAGACCACTGAAATCATTACAGTAGGAACCTAACTTACAAATATTGTATAGGATGTCAATGGATTAGAGGTAGGTAGCTTAGCGGTTAAGAGCATTTGGGCCAGTAATCAAAAGGTAACTGGTTCGAATACCGTGGCTGACTAGGTGCCCTTGAGCAAGGCACTTAACCATAATAGCTCCTCTAAGTCGCTCTGGATAAGATCGTCGGCTAAATGACTGAAACGTAAAATGTATTTAAACAGCCTGGCTCACATGTACTGGGATGTCAAGAACACAAATGGTTCTAGATGGTTGAAGCAAGAAATTATTTGTGAATGAATTCATGAATAAATATAGCAAAACTGACCAAACTGCATTCAAAGTGACCATAACAAAACTCCAGAGGAATATCCCCCTGAGTGGAGGCATCATGTGTTAAGTGATTGCCATACGCACCAGGATCTTGAATCTGTAGAGCAGTGAAGGTGCGTCCGCCAGGCAGCCATACTCCTTGTTGGTGGGGTTGTACTTGGGGACGTAACCGTCAGCTCCTGTACACAGGAACACCTTCTCTATACTGCAGGAGAATGAGTCACCCAGGTTCTGGACTGGGTCCACCATCACACGGCCATAGATAGAGGAGCCTGGAGAGGGGGGTGGAGGGAGAGATTAGAGGAGGGTGGTGTCCCATTGCTCTGTGACACTTCAACAAGCACTGAAAGCTTCATTAAATGGTTATTAGACTGTTAAATATTATCTTTACATTCAAACTCAGAAAGCAGTTAGACAGAAAGCTGTGTGAGTTCTATAAGATAAAACAGCTAATAATGTACACTGAGTGGACAGAACATTAGGAACACCTTTCTAATATTGAGTTGCACCCACTTTTGCCCTCAGAACAGCCTCAATTTGTCAGGGGCATGGTCTCTACAAGGTGTCCAAAGTGTTCCACAGGGATGCTGACCCATGTTGGCTTCCCACAGCTGTGTCAAGTTGGCTGGAGGTCCTTTTGGTGGTGGACCATTCTTGATGCACAAACTATTGAGCGTGAAAAATCCCAGCAGTGTTGCAGTTGTTGACACTCAAACCGGTGCGCCTGGCACATACTACCATACCCCGTTCAAAGGCACTTCAATCTTTTGTCTTGCCCATTCACCCTCTGAATGGCACACATACACAATCCATGTC
Organism: Oncorhynchus tshawytscha; assembly: GCF_018296145.1. Classification (NCBI taxonomy): domain Eukaryota; kingdom Metazoa; phylum Chordata; class Actinopteri; order Salmoniformes; family Salmonidae; genus Oncorhynchus; species Oncorhynchus tshawytscha. The sequence goes on along the minus strand of NC_056462.1, from coordinate 15,312,784 downwards.
TCAATTATCTCAATGCTTAAAAATCCTTCAACATGTCTCCTCTCCTTCATCTACACTGATTGGAATGGATTTAACAAATGACATCTATAAGGGATCGTAGCTTTCACCTGGGTTCACCTGTGCAGTCTATGTCATGGAAAGAGCATGTATGTTGACTAGTGGTGTATCTATCTATATGTTGACTAGTGGTGTATATATCTATATGTTGTAGTGGTGTATATATCTATATGTTGACTAGTGGTGTATATATCTATATGTTGACTAGTGGTGTATATATCTATATGTTGACTAGTGGTGTATATATCTATATGTTGACTAGTGGTGTATATATCTATATGTTGACTAGTGGTGTATATATCTATATGTTGACTAGTGGTGTATATATCTATATGTTGACTAGTGGTGTATATATCTATATGTTGACTAGTGGTGTATATATCTATATGTTGACTAGTGGTGTATATATCTATATGTTGACTAGTGGTGTATATATCTATATGTTGACTAGTGGTGTATATATCTATATGTTGACTAGTGGTGTATATATCTATATGTTGACTAGTGGTGTATATATCTATATGTTGACTAGTGGTGTATATATCTATATGATGACTAGTGGTGTATATATCTATATGTTGACTAGTGGTGTATATATCTATATGATGACTAGTGGTGTATCTATCTATATGTTGACTAGTGGTGTATATATCTATATGTTGACTAGTGGTGTATATATCTATATGTTGACTAGTGGTGTATATATCTATATGTTGTAGTGGTGTATATATCTATATGTTGACTAGTGGTGTATATATCTATATGTTGACTAGTGGTGTATCTATCTATATGTTGACTAGTGTTGTATATATCTATATGTTGACTAGTGGTGTATATATCTATATGTTGACTAGTGGTGTATATATCTATATGTTGACTAGTGGTGTATCTATCTATATGTTGACTAGTGGTGTATATATCTATATGTTGACTAGTGTTGTATATATCTATATGTTGACTAGTGGTGTATATATCTATATGTTGTAGTGGTGTATATATCTATATGTTGACTAGTGGTGTATATATCTATATGTTGACTAGTGGTGTATCTATCTATATGTTGACTAGTGGTGTATATATCTATATGTTGACTAGTGGTGTATCTATGTTGACTATATGTTGACTAGTGGTGTATCTATCTATATGTTGACTAGTGGTGTATATATCTATATGTTGACTAGTGGTGTATATATCTATATGTTGACTAGTGGTGTATGACCAGTGGTGTATATATCTATATGTTGACTAGTGGTGTATCTATCTATATGATGACCAGTGGTGTATATATCTATATGTTGACTAGTGGTGTATATATCTATATGTTGTAGTGGTGTATATATCTATATGTTGACTAATGGTGTATATATCTATATGTTGACTAGTGGTGTATCTATCTATATGTTGACCAGTGGTGTATATATCTATATGTTGACTAGTGGTGTATATATCTATATGTTGACTATCTATATGTTGACTAGTGTATATATCTATATGTTGACTAGTGGTGTATATATCTATATGTTGACTAGTGGTGTATATATCTATATGATGACCAGTGGTGTATATATCTATATGTTGACTAGTGGTGTATATATCTATATGATGACCAGTGGTGTATATATCTATATGTTGACTAGTGGTGTATATATCTATATGATGACCAGTGGTGTATATATCTATATGTTGACTAGTGGTGTATATATCTATATGTTGACTAGTGGTGTATATATCTATATGATGACCAGTGGTGTATATATCTATATGTTGACTAGTGGTGTATCTATCTATATGATGACCAGTGGTGTATATATCTATATGTTGACTAGTGGTGTATCTATCTATATGTTGTAGTGGTGTATCTATCTATATGTTGACTAGTGGTGTATCTATCTATATGTTGACTAGTGGTGTATCTATCTATATGTTGACTAGTGGTGTATCTATCTATATGTTGACTAGTGGTGTATATATCTATATGTTGACTAGTGGTGTATCTATCTATATGTTGTAGTGGTGTATCTATCTATATGTTGACTAGTGGTGTATCTATCTATATGTTGACTAGTGGTGTATATATCTATATGTTGACTAGTGGTGTATCTATCTATATGTTGACTAGTGGTGTATATATCTATATGTTGACTAGTGGTGTATCTATCTATATGATGACTAGTGGTGTATATATCTATATGTTGACTAGTGGTGTATCTATCTATATGTTGACTAGTGGTGTATATATCTATATGTTGACTAGTGGTGTATCTATCTATATGTTGACTAGTGGTGTATATATCTATATGTTGACTAGTGGTGTATATATCTATATGTTGACTAGTGGTGTATCTATCTATATGTTGTAGTGGTGTATATATCTATATGTTGACTAGTGGTGTATCTATCTATATGTTGTAGTGGTGTATATATCTATATGTTGTAGTGGTGTATATATCTATATGTTGACTAGTGGTGTATATATCTATATGTTGACTAGTGGTGTATCTATCTATATGTTGACTAGTGGTGTATCTATCTATATATTGACTAGTGGTGAATCGATCTATATATTGACTAATGGTTCCTAGAGTGTCCACTAGGGGTCAGTAGTAGTATGATGACTAGTGGTGTATCTATCTATATGTAGTCCAGTACCCTCTGAGAAGGCTGTGTCGGTGCTCTCTCCGAAGCCCATGGATCCGTCCGACAGCCACAGCTCCCTCTTGGACAGCAGGAACATCTGGGTGTTCAGACTGAACTCAGCCGCCACCGGGTCACTCACCTGGGGTGGTCAGAGGGCAAAGGTCAAACACAAGCACCAAGAGAGTTGATAAGATGTAAACGTTTGGTTCAATGCATTTAATCAATAAGTATCTGCTACTATTGTTTTTTAGCCTCATACAACACCAAGACAACTCAGCATTGGCGAATGACAAAGTTTCCTCTTGATTCTAGCGTCTTGGGTATGCTAGTCTGCCAGAGACTGTGGGTATGCAGTGGTGGTGGTGGTGACCTGCTGGAAGCGGATGTCCATGTGGAAGGTGAGGGGTTCTCGTGGGTGACACACAGGGGGAATGCTGAACTCCCCATTGGGAGAGGCACTGCAGGGGATCATCTTCACTGTGTACGTGCCAGAGTAGTCCCGCACCTACAGACAACAACATTACAACATCATTAAAACAACTTTAAAACACATCAACCAGTTAAGGTAGTTACTGCTGGTCTGGTATCCATACTGTACGTGCTGCTAAACCCTAGTCTTCTGTCATTACTGTCTACCAGGTGGCTTCAGCACAAACACTAAGAATACAAAGTTAAAGGTAGACTCAGCGATATGACGTAGGTACACAAAGTAAACAGCATAGTGGGTCCATTTCCTCAACAACTAAGAGCGCTCGGCTGTTTTGGTCCTGCACCGACCACGCTCGAACAGCGTGAAGCGAACCCGTGCACATATGCAGATACTGTGTGTGACAGTGAAGTCTTGTCTCTCGCTCATCGCAATATCTACCGTGCAGCTCGTGGCCACGTCATATCGCTGAGTCTACTTTTAAGACAGACAATGATCAAGATGGCAGCTCACAGCGAAGTCCGAGACGAAGCTCCACTGCTGCATGGGCTGGTTGTAGGTGGGCTCAGTCCTGATCAGGGCCAGGGTGAAGGTCAGGCCAGAGAGGTCAGCACACATCACCATGGACGACAGAGTGGTTCCTGGAAACACACAGTCAATCCTCTCTTTAGTCTCACACGTATACTTCTGTTTCTTTGCTTGATGTGCCTGACAAAGGGCATACATGAACACAACATCTTAAGACTGGCGTTGTACTGTAGACTGTATGTCGCACCTCGTTGTAAGGTATACACATTTTACGTTGTTGACGGTAGTTTTATTCTTACTGAAAAGGGTAATGTCATGTTGACATTTGGCAGAACAACCCTTAAGGACAGTTCCATTCTAATAGCGGTACAGGATCTGGGGGGGGGGGGTGCGTACGTGCGTAATACCTGGGTGGGACATGACAAACTGTCCCCTGAAGCGGGCCTCAGTCTTGAAGTTGACCACCAGACGTCCCTCCTCGTTGATCCTCATGCTGGTGGGGTACATGGATCCTATAGGGACACAGTTACATCAACTTACAGTAGCAATTATGGGTAAGTGCCTTGCTCAAGGGCACATTGATAGATTTTCACCTCGTCTGCTCGGAGATTTTAATCAAATGTGCCTGCAGACTATTAATTATACAGGTATTAACAGAGTAATACTGCAAGTCATCCACCTCACTTTAGTACTTAAAATAGCCAACAGTGGGCCGAATTGGCTGTACCTTGAAGTTCAGCCTCCGGCGGGCTGCCGATTCCGTCCTGCCACAAGATGGCGGTGTCGTACACAAAGGTGAGCTTGAGCTCTGACTGCAGGTCAAAGTGCTGCCATCCTCCCACGGCGACGGGGGAGTGGAAGACGTAGGACACATAGAGAGGCACGCGCAGAGTCACATAGGACTGGACCAGGTTCAGCACCTAGAGGAAGAGCAACACAGAGATACATAGTCAGGGTCACCTTCAACTGTACCTGGATCAGCATATACCACAGTACAAAACAGAAGGATAGGAACACTTCAGAGCATTCAAGCATGAAAGGTCACATAGAGGGAATTTAACACCAAGGGAATTTAACACAGAGGGAATTTCAAAATGTCTACTTTCAACTTGACAGATTACTGAAAAAACAACGACAGCAGACTGAGTAATCGAGAGTTGCACACAGAGAACAGCCAGCGTGTTTGTGTGTGTGTGTGTTTGCATCAGTGCATATGTGTGTATGTCTCTCTCTCTCTCCAGTACCTGTCCATCCGTCCCGATCGAACCTCCACAGGTGGTGAGCAGCTCGGACATGTCGTAGTAACTATTAAACTCCCACAGACAAGCCTCCAGATTCAGGTTCCTGTAGAATCTCAGGCTGTTGGTGGAGCGCATGTCGGCGCTGTACTGGTAGGGCGATGTCTCGCCGATGATCTCGGGGTTCTTGGTGGCGTCGGTGATGAAGCCGTGGCCCGTCTGGATCTCGTTGAAGTCCAGTAGGTTGGAGCAGCGGTGGTTGCCCACGCGCGTGCCGTCCGGAGACAGGGTCAGCTCGAAGTTGGACAGGGGCCGCGTAGAGATGACCGGTAACATGCCTGAGGAGAAGAGGGGTGAGAGAGAGACGATTTCAATACATCATCAATCAATTGCAACATTTATAAATCTTTTAATGACCTGGTAACTTTTTACCCTTGACAACTGATCTTGAATCAGTTATTTCTACCTCAGTCCAATTGTCATCGATCGTTAGCTAAACAATCAAACTGACTTTAGACCAGTAAGTAAGGACATGACAGAGCCTGTCACTCACCGTCCATGTGCGGCATGTTGACAGTGAGTTTGATGAGGTTGGGGAAGTCAGGGTCGTCAGGGCCAGTGTAGCGGATCTTAGCAGAGAAGGGCTCAGCTCCCACCGTGCCAGAGATACGTGGTTGACACAGACCTACACAGACACACGAGACATATTATTGTCGGATAGACAATCGTCCTTGAACTCTCCATCACAAGGCCTACGTAACTCTGTCCTAATAAGGACATATAACAGATGTCATCAACAGTCATGAAGGTTGATGTCACTGAACTCTGAAGTCTCCCCCCCCAGTCTCCACTCACCCTCCTCCTTGCTGACCACCATGATGGGACTGGACAGCTCCAGACCAGCATCCCTGTTCCCAGTCTCCACTGAACGCCCGGGCAGCACACTGGACTCCCCGTGAACCCCCCACTGGACTCTCCCAGTCTCCACTCACCCTCCTCCTTGCTGACCACCATGATGAGACTGGACAGCTCCAGACCAGCATCCCCGTTCGCATTGAATGCCCGGGCAGCACACTGGACTCTGAACCCCGCCCCTCCCCAGTCTCCACCACCAGGATGAGACTGGACCCACCTCCCCGTTGCTGACCACCATGATGAGACTGGACCAGCTGGACCTCCAGACCAGCATCCCCGTTCGTATTGAATGCCCGGGCAGCACACTGGACTCTGAACCCCGCCCCTCCCAGTCTCCACTCACCCACCTCCTTGCTGACCACCATGATGAGACTGGACAGCTCCAGACCAGCATCCCCGTTCGTATTGAACGCCCGGGCAGCACACTGGACTCTGAACCCCCCACCCCCTCCCAGTCTCCACTCACCCTCCTCCTTGCTGACCACCATGATGAGACTGGACAGCTCCAGACCAGCATCCCCGTTCGTATTGAAAGCCCGGGCAGCACACTGGACTCTCGACCCAGCCTGGAAGTAGATGGAGTCCAGGGTGATGGACTTAGTGTTGGTGAAGAAGGTGTTGGTGTCCACCTCTCTCAGGGGCGAGGTGACCCCGTCCGACCCGCTGGGGGCGCTGACCAGCCAGCGGTACTGGGTGAGGGTGTCGTTGATGCTCTCCGCCGTGCAGATGGAGCCCGTCTTGTCAAAGTCGTGGTATTTGGGGTTGCAGGCCTGCAGGTGAGGGAGGGGCCACAGATACGTGGGATTATGGCATATGTAATAGGATGATACACAGTCGTCTTGCAAACCGTGCTTTACGAGGCTATATGCGTATATCGTAATATGTATTTGAGAATACATGTGTACATTTGTTACGCCAGTGAAAGGGACTCATGTTTAGGATTTAGTCAGAACTGGAGAAAGCATTTCAATGGGAAACAGATTCATTTACCACTTAAACAACAGGTTTTGAAACTATGAAACACAAAGACCTTCAGTTTGAAGCCTCGTCTTTTTGGACTGGATGAAAGTATTCCGACCTTGTCGCTAGCTTTACATGTTTAAACACCTGGATATAAGGTGTGTGTGTCTAGGGGGTTGCATTCTGCGTGTGTGTGTCTGGGCCCTGTGGCCACCACTCACCGTCACACAGACGATGGGGTAGCCAGTAGAGGGGTGAGGGTTGTCCCTGGCGCGGGCCGTGTCATCGTACATTAGCAGGGACACCACAGTAGGCACAGCCGGGAAGGTGACGTCTGCCACGCTGTCCATCTCCTCGATGTACACAATTGCCTTACTCATCTGACGAACGGGAGAGAGAGATTCAAAACACCATTCCATGGGTATAATACACTTTATTGTGTTCTACATGGTAAACTTGGACGTTTGAGAAGGTGGAGTCCTCCTTAGAACAGCATATTTGTAATACCAAAGGAGAAGAGTGAGTTAAAGTGAGCGTACACCTCTAGCATTATTTGTGTCAGGTTAGTGGTATGGTACACTACATGTCTGGGATGCCACATAGCTGTGTTTATAGGTCACACTGCTCTGTGGGTTGACTTGAGGGACATTCTCATAGCATGGACTCAACCAGGAAGTCTTTTTATAATAGCTGGTGATTTGGGTGCTGGGGCTGCTGACAGTGGCAGCTGCTGCCTGGCTATTTGTGTGTTCAAGTGTGTGTGTGCATGCCCTGAGAGGGTATTTATATGGTGTGTGTGTGTCTCGGTGGGTGATCTAGGTGGGTGTAAGCAGCATACCATCCTGCATCTCACTGCTGGCTTGCCTCTGAAGCTAAGCAGTTAAGCAGGGTTGGTCCTGGATGGGAGACCAGATTCTGCTGGAAGTGGTGTTGGAGGGACAGTAGGAGGCACTTTTTCCTCTGGTCTAAAATAAAGAAGATCCCAATGCCCCAGGGCAGTGATTGGGGACATTGCCCTGTGTAGGGTGCCATCTTTCGGATGGGACGTTAAACAGTGTCCTGACTCTCTGTGGTCACTAAAGATCCCATGGCACTTATTGTAAGAGTAGGGGTGTTAACCCTGGTGTTCTGGCTAAATTCCCAATCTGGGCCTCATGCCATCATGGTCACCTAATCATCCCCAGCTTCCAATTGGCACATTCATCTCACCTGTAACTATTCCCCAGGTCGTTGCTGTAAATGAGAATGTGTTCTCAGTCAACTGACCTGGTAAAATAAGGGTTAAATAAATGCATAAAGTGTGTGTGCGTGCGTGCGTGCGTGTGTGTGTGTGTGTGCGTGCGTGCGTGCATGCGTGCGTGCAATCCCATGCCCTCAGTCTTACCTGTATCTCTGCGACCATGTACTCATCAGGTTTCATGTGGACGACGAAGGCTTCTCTCATCTCTCTCTGGCCGTCATACAGGATCTGCACCTCCACAAAGTGTTCTGTCTCACCCTCCTTGAACTCCACATCTTGAGAGACACACACAAGGTTAAACAAGAGCTTAATAAGGATCTCTATTAAAAATGTATCAGGTCGTTTTTGGTGTGAATGGGTTATACACGACGATGCCCATCACAGTATGACAACAATGGCTGTATAGGGGCAATCCTACGGTGACAGAAAACAGATTAATGCTGAAAATTTAAAATGTATGTCAAACAGGAAACATATCATTGCAAAGTTAAACAAACCATACAACTCTCTGACAATGAATACTTTTAACAATTTACACTGAAAATTTTACAAAAAACTAATTTACTTGAAGAACAGTGCAGATGCAAAGTTTGGTAACAGAATGACAGTATGTGTTGTTTCTTCAACTAAATGTGTTTTTGTCAAATGTTCAGTGGACATTATTAAATGTCGTCCTTGTGCATAGAGTCGTATGGTTTATTTGACTTTGCAATCATTGTTTTATTCTTTGACATCCATTTAAAGTGTCAAATCTGAGTCTCAGCATCATTCTGTTACTGTGGTAAGGCCCCTACCCTTCTCTCATATGGTTCTGTTCTAACGCCCATACTAGCATCCCACTTAGAATGAAGCAATGTTTTGGACAATCTAAGAAGGATGTTAGAGTGGATAATGGAACATAGACTACAGTTCCTGTATGTGTACTCACCCTCCGACAGCAGGTTGTAGTCCTCTCCAGACGTTAGGGTTAGTTATGTCTGTGTTACATTATTAAACTATATAATAACTTAATGCTAGGACTCACCCTCCGACAGCAGGTTGTAGTCCTCTCCAGACGTTAGGGTTAGTTATGTCTGTGTTACATTATTAAACTATATAATAACTTAATGTTAGGACTCACCCTCCGACAGCAGGTTGTAGTCCTCTCCAGACGTTAGGGTTAGTTATGTCTGTGTTACATTATTAAACTATATAATAACTTAATGTTAGGACTCACCCTCCGACAGCAGGTTGTAGTCCTCTCCAGACGTTAGGGTTAGTTATGTCTGTGTTACATTATTAAACTATATAATAACTTAATGCTAGGACTCACCCTCCGACAGCAGGTTGTAGTCCTCTCCAGACGTTAGGGTTAGTTATGTCTGTGTTACATTATTAAACTATATGATAACTTAATGTTAGGACTCACCCTCCAACAGCAGGTTGTAGTCCTCTCCAGACGTTAGGGTTAGTTATGTCTGTGTTACATGATTAAACTATATAATAACTTAATGTTAGGACTCACCCTCCGACAGCAGGTTGTAGTCCTCTCCAGACGTTAGGGTTAGTTATGTCTGTGTTACATTATTAAACTATATGATAACTTAATGCTAGGACTCACCCTCCGACAGCAGGTTGTAGTCCTCTCCAGACGTTAGGGTTAGTTATGTCTGTGTTACATGATTAAACTATATGATAACTTAATGTTAGGACTCACCCTCCGACAGCAGGTTGTAGTCCTCTCCAGACGTTAGGGTTAGTTATGTCTGTGTTACATGATTAAACTATATGATAACTTAATGCTAGGACTCACCCTCCAACAGCAGGTTGTAGTCCTCTCCAGACGTTAGGGATAGTTATGTCTGTGTTACATTATTAAACTATATAATAACTTAATGCTAGGACTCACCCTCCGACAGCAGGTTGTAGTCCTCTCCAGACGTTAGGGTTAGTTATGTCTGTGTTACATTATTAAACTATATGATAACTTAATGCTAGGACTCACCCTCCGACAGCAGGTTGTAGTCCTCTCCAGACGTTAGGGTTAGTTATGTCTGTGTTACATTATTAAACTATATGATAACTTAATGCTAGGACTCACCCTCCGACAGCAGGTTGTAGTCCTCTCCAGACGTTAGGGTTAGTTATGTCTGTGTTACATTATTAAACTATATAATAACTTAATGTTAGGACTCACCCTCCGACAGCAGGTTGTAGTCCTCTCCAGACGTTAGGGTTAGTTATGTCTGTGTTACATTATTAAACTATATAATAACTTAATGTTAGGACTCACCCTCCGACAGCAGGTTGTAGTCCTCTCCAGACGTTAGGGTTAGTTATGTCTGTGTTACATTATTAAACTATATAATAACTTAATGTTAGGACTCACCCTCCGACAGCAGGTTGTAGTCCTCTCCAGACGTTAGGGTTAGTTATGTCTGTGTTACATGATTAAACTATATAATAACTTAATGTTAGGACTCACCCTCCGACAGCAGGTTGTAGTCCTCTCCAGACGTTAGGGTTAGTTATGTCTGTGTTACATGATTAAACTATATGATAACTTAATGTTAGGACTCACCCTCCGACAGCAGGTTGTAGTCCTCTCCAGACGTTAGGGTTAGTTATGTCTGTGTTACATGATTAAACTATATGATAACTTAATGCTAGGACTCACCCTCCGACAGCAGGTTGTAGTCCTCTCCAGACGTTAGGGTTAGTTATGTCTGTGTTACATTATTAAACTATATGATAACTTAATGTTAGGACTCACCCTCCGACAGCAGGTTGTAGTCCTCTCCAGACGTTAGGGTTAGTTATGTCTGTGTTACATGATTAAACTATATGATAACTTAATGTTAGGACTCACCCTCCAACAGCAGGTTGTAGTCCTCTCCAGACGTTAGGGTTAGTTATGTCTGTGTTACATTATTAAACTATATGATAACTTAATGTTAGGACTCACCCTCCAACAGCAGGTTGTAGTCCTCTCCAGACGTTAGGGTTAGTTATGTCTGTGTTACATGATTAAACTATATAATAACTTAATGTTAGGACTCACCCTCCGACAGCAGGTTGTAGTCCTCTCCAGACGTTAGGGTTAGTTATGTCTGTGTTACATGATTAAACTATATGATAACTTAATGTTAGGACTCACCCTCCGACAGCAGGTTGTAGTCCTCTCCAGACGTTAGGTTAGTTATGTCTGTGTTACATTATTAAACTATATAATAACTTAATGTTAGGACTCACCCTCCGACAGCAGGTTGTAGTCCTCTCCAGACGTTAGGGTTAGTTATGTCTGTGTTACATTATTAAACTATATAATAACTTAATGTTAGGACTCACCCTCCGACAGCAGGTTGTAGTCCTCTCCAGACGTTAGGGTTAGTTATGTCTGTGTTACATTATTAAACTATATAATAACTTAATGTTAGGACTCACCCTCCGACAGCAGGTTGTAGTCCTCTCCAGACGTTAGGGTTAGTTATGTCTGTGTTACATTATTAAACTATATAATAACTTAATGCTAGGACTCACCCTCCGACAGCAGGTTGTAGTCCTCTCCAGATTAGGGTTAGTTATGTCTGTGTTACATTATTAAACTATATAATAACAATAATGCTAGGACTCACCCTCCGACAGCAGGTTGTAGTCCTCTCCAGACGTTAGGGTTAGTTATGTCTGTGTTACATTATTAAACTATATGATAACTTAATGCTAGGACTCACCCTCCGACAGCGGGTTGTAGTCCTCTCCAGACGTTAGGGTTAGTTATGTCTGTGTTACATGATTAAACTATATAATAACTTAATGTTAGGACTCACCCTCCGACAGCAGGTTGTAGTCCTCTCCAGACGTTAGGGTTAGTTATGTCTGTGTTACATTATTAAACTATATAATAACTTAATGTTAGGACTCACCCTCCAACAGCAGGTTGTAGTCCTCTCCAGACGTTAGGGTTAGTTATGTCTGTGTTACATTATTAAACTATATAATAACTTAATGCTAGGACTCACCCTCCGACAGCAGGTTGTAGTCCTCTCCAGACGTTAGGGTTAGTTATGTCTGTGTTACATGATTAAACTATATGATAACTTAATGTTAGGACTCACCCTCCGACAGCAGGTTGTAGTCCTCTCCAGACGTTAGGGTTAGTTATGTCTGTGTTACATGATTAAACTATATGATAACTTAATGCTAGGACTCACCCTCCGACAGCGGGTTGTAGTCCTCTCCGGAGGTGGCTGACCCGTCCTTGGTGTGGACCCTGACCAGGGAGACCTTGGAGGTGTCTCCTAGCCTCAGGATAGGGATCTTCACCACGGCTGTCTCCCCCTGGATCTGGGGCTCCCGTACACTGTACTTTATCTCACTGAAACGGATGATGGGCTCTGAGGAGAGAGAATACGGTTAGACTCCCGATACAAAACAGAACAAACTACTGACTCTAACTCTCTAGAGACTGAATCAAATAATTAATTAAACCGAGTGTTTTGGCATTTTATTTGTAATACTTTGTTAGATAGATCAATACAATGTAGCCCTATGTTCGGTGTGGTAGATATCTCTCCGTGTTCCTTGGGTAAAGCTTACTGTCTTTCTCGTCAGTAATGGTGACCACCGCCTCGCTCTGTTCCCCTGTGGAGGCTCCGAAGGGTGACTTGCTCTTGGGCGTTCCCAGGACCAGACGGAACTCTTCGTCCTCCTCGTATAGGTTATCATCCACCAGGTTCACCACACACTCCTTCTCACTCTCCCCTGTGGGACAGACGGACAGGGGGAACACAGCGTTAACACATAGAAATATGAGGATATGGGGGGTTGGCATATAAAAAGACATTGAGAGAGAGAAGGGGTAGAGCTAAGGAAGGAGGGAGAGAGAGAGAGAGGGTGAAGAGGGAGAGAAGGAGAGAGGAGGAAGGGAGAGAGAGACAGAGAAAGGGAGAGAGAGAGAGAAACAGAGAGAGAGAGAGACCGGGGTTACCTGGGAAGAAGGTGATGAGTGACCCGTCCGTGTTGGGCCTCTCATCATAATCCATCATGACCTGGGCAGAGCCCTGGCGGGTGTAGCAGCGCACCGTAGACCTGTGACTGATGTCTCCACTACGATACACTACGGCCTTCATCTCCCCGTCTGCCTCATCCACCTTATAGGTAGCATCCTTGAACTGAACCTTGGGCACTGGAATGATAAGTAGATTTGAATTAGGCTCTGAGGAGAACAGAATACTGTGGTTTTCTAGTAGCTCAATATTATTTTCATGGCTTCTGCATAGGGAGCATAGTTTAATTTTCTCATTGCTCACTGACTAAATGTGCCTTAGACGATCATCTCAAAGCTACTTTTATATGGATAACAAAACACAAACAATTCATACAAGGAGAAAAGCTAAAACAGTGGTTATGTTAGTGCTAAAACAGTGGTTAATGCTAAAACAGTGGTTATGTTAGAGCTAAAACAGTGGTTAATGCTAAAACAGTGGTTATGTTAGAGCTAAAACAGTGGTTATGTTAACGCTAAAACAGTGGTTAATGCTAAAACAGTGGTTATGTTAACGCTAAAACAGTGGTTAATGCTAAAACAGTGGTTAACGCTAAAACAGTGGTTAACGCTAAAACAGTGGTTATGTTAGAGCTAAAACAGTGGTTAACGCTAAAACAGTCGTTAACACTAAAACAGTGGTTATGTTAGACTAAAACAGTGGTTATGTTAGAGCTAAAACAGTGGTTAACGCTAAAACAGTGGTTATGTTAGAGCTAAAACAGTGGTTAACACTAAAACAGTGGTTATGTTAGAGCTAAAACAGTGGTTAACACTAAAACAGTGGTTATGTTAACGCTAAAACAGTGGTTATGTTAACGCTAAAACAGTGGTTATGTTCGAGCTAAAACAGTGGTTATGTTCGAGCTAAAACAGTGGTTAACACTAAAACAGTGGTTATGTTAACGCTAAAACAGTGGTTAACACTAAAACAGTGTGTGAAAAAGTGTGTGTGTCTGTATAATTCATGATCAGTAACAGTATCATTAATAGTGATGGTGGTCTTGCTGGGGGCTATATATCTACATGTGTGGGGATGTGTTACAGAGTGTGTATAATTCATGATCAGTGACAGTATCATTAATAGTGATGGTGGTCTTGCTGGGGGCTATATATGTACAAGTGTGGGGATGTGTTACAGAGTGTGTATAACTCACGGTCAGTAACAGTATCATTAATAGTGATGGTGGTCTTGCTGGGGGCTATATATGTACATGTGTGGGGATGTGTTACAGAGTGTGTATAACTCACGGTCAGTAACAGTATCATTAATAGTGATGGTGGTCTTACTGGGGGCTATATATCTACATGTGTGGGGATGTGTTACAGAGTGTGTATAACTCACGGTCAGTAACAGTATCATTAATAGTGATGATGGTCTTGCTGGGCTCTCCCAGCACAGCGTTCATGGGCATCCTCAGCACCAGGTCAAAGGTTTCCGGCCCCTCCAGCTCCGGCTGACCCAGGTCATCCAGGATGGTCACTCTGAATGTCTGCATGGTCACCCCGGGGGCAAAGTCCAGGTTACGGCTGATGCCCACGTAGTCCAGACCGGCTGGCAGGGGGACACGGGGAACATAGAAATAGAACATTACACATATATCTTTATGGAGAGAGAGTCAGTAAGGGCATTGGAATACTACCATAACAGAGAAAGAGATGACACCGGAATGTTTGAGAAATATTAGGAACGATTGGGAATTCTGTGTAATTACACTGATAGAGAGATTGTGAATAATGTGAAAACAGAGACTGAGGGGCTCCAGGGGAATTGTAAATACTGTGACACATACAGTGGCTTGCGAAATAATTCACCCCTCTTGCCATTTTTCCTATTTTGTTGCCTTACAACCTATAATTAAAATAGATTTTTTTGGGGGGGGGTTTGTATCATTTGATTTACACAACATGCCTACCACTTTGAAGATACAAAATATGTTTTATTATGAAACAAACAAGAAATAAGACAAAAAACCTGAAAACTTGAGTGTGCATAACTATTCACCCCCCCCAAAGTCAATACTTTGTAGAGCCACCTTTTGCAGCAATTACAGCTGAAAGTCTCTTGGGGTATGTCTCTATAAGCTTGGCACATCTAGCCACTGGGATTGTGCCCATTCTTCAAGGCAAAACTGCTCCAGCTCCTTCAGGTTGCATGGGTTCCGCAACCTTTAAGTCATACCACAGATTCTCAATTGGATTGAGGTCTGGGCTTTGACTAGGCCATTCCAAGACATTTCAATGTTTTCCCTTAAACCACTCAAGTGTTGCTTTAGCAGTATGCTTAGGGTCATTGTCCTGCTGGAAGGTGAACCTCCGTCCCAGTCTCAAATCTCTGGAAGTCTGACACAGGTTTCCCTCAAGAATTTCCCTGTATTTAGCGCCATCCATCATTCCTTCAATTTTGACCAGTTTCCCAGTCCCTGTCGATGAAAAATATTCCCAAAGCATGATGCTGCCACCACCATGCTTCACTGTGGGGATGGTGTTCTCTGGGTTATGAGAGGTGTTGGGTTTGCGCTAGACATAGCGCTTTCCTTGATGGCCAAAAAGTGAAATTCTATTCTCATCTGACCAGAGTACCTTCTTCCATATGTTTGGGGAGTCTCCCACATGCCTTTTGGCAAACACCAAACGTGTTTGCTTATTTCTTTCTTTAAGCAATGGCTTTTTTCTGGCCACTCTTCCGTAAAGCCCAGCTCTGTGGAGTGTACGGCTTGAAGTGGATAGATACTCCAATCTCCGCTATGGAGCTTTGCAGCTCCTTCAGGGTTA
This sequence comes from Oncorhynchus tshawytscha, assembly GCF_018296145.1. NCBI lineage: Eukaryota > Metazoa > Chordata > Actinopteri > Salmoniformes > Salmonidae > Oncorhynchus > Oncorhynchus tshawytscha. Next base: position 15,296,984 of record NC_056462.1, on the reverse strand, counting down.
TCTTTGGTCTCTTTGTTGCCTCTCTGATTAAGGCCTTCTCTTGGCAGGTTTGTTGTAGTGCCATATTCTTTCCATTTTTTAATAATGGATTTAATGGTGCTCCGTGGATGTTCAAAGTTTCAGATTTTTTTTTATAACCCAACCCTGATCTGTACTTCTCCACAACTTTATCCCTGACCTGTTTGGATAGCTCCTTGGTCTTAATGGTGACGCTTGCTTGGTGGTGCTACAGACTCTGGGGCCTGCAACACCACTAAGAACAGGTGTATATATACTGAGATCATGTGACACTTAGATTGTACACAGGTGGACTTTATTTAACTAATTGTGTGACTTCTGAAGGTAATTGGTTGCACCAGATCTTCTTCAGGGGCTTCGTAGCAAAGGGGGTGAATATATATGTACGCACCACTTTTCCTTTTTATATATATATATATGTCTTCTTTTTTTGAATTTTTTGAAACAAGTTATTTTTTTCATTTCATTTCACCAATTTGGACTATTTTGTGTATGTCCATTACATTACATTTAAATTACAGGTTCTAATGCAACAAAATAGGAAAAACGCTAGGGGGGATGAATACTTTTGCAAAGCACTGTATCCTGGAAACGCTACACCACAAAGAGGATAGGAATAATAGATCTAACATTCACGTTCTTCTGACCTTCAGCAGAGACGGGGTCACTCTTCCTGGAACGGACGGTCACTGTGGCCGTCTTGGAGAGGTCAGTGCCAGTCCTCCAGACCCTGACCTCCACATAGCCTGAACTCTCATCCACAATGTAATCTAGTTCTCCGAAATACAGAGAGGGCTCTGTGTGTTAGAGGGAGAAAGAGAGATATGGGGGAGGGTGGGGTGAGAGAGAGAGGTCAGGTCAGTATATTATCATCTACATCTTACAGATATGAACATTAAGTTACAAACATGTGGTTTCAATTAAGGATGTCTTTAGGGAAGAAGCTGTCATGGGATAATCCATATTTCTGGTCTGAACTCTGCTTGTCAGATACAGTTGGTACAGCTGACGGGGTCACCCCCCTCTTTCACTCTCTTTCCAGGAAGATACCTGTCACCCCACTCATCCCTTCATCATCCTCCCCTCATCGAGGCCAGACAGTGTCGTCTGAACTCAGTGCCAGAGGTCTACAGTGCACACCTGAAAAGCCAGGTAGAAATGGGGGATAAGTGAAAGGGGGATGAGTTGGGGGGAGAAGAGGGATGGGATGTCCACCTTGTCTGATGACAGTAGCACTGATAAGAGGGAGGAGACGGGGGAGGCAGCACAGACAGGAGGATCTCTACCTCTCCCTCTCTGAGTAATAGACTAGAGGGAAGGAATGCATATCCTTGGAACACACAGCGGATTAATTTCTCTACACCCCTCTATAACAGCCAGACTGATCATCCCTGACAAGCTACCGCTGTCTACTGTCCACCCCTCTATAACAGCCAGACTCATCATCACTGACAAGCTACTGGTGTCTACTGTACACCCCTCTATAACAGCCAGACGCATCATCACTGACAAGCTACTGCTGTCTACTGTACATCCACTAATGAGGTTGATATATAATTGAGCTTTCTGCCACTTCTATAAGGGGCAGATACAATATTGTGACACTCGTGATTATTTAGTCTATAGCTGGATAAAATAGTAAAAGTAAGACATGGAGAATAGGAAGTATGTACACATTTAACTGACAGTTAGGTAAAGAGGATTTTAAGAGGTGGTCGAGATGTGCTGCCGCAGTCAGACAACCACCGCTGACCCGCTAAAACTTGGCTTACTCTCAATGCCTCTCAATCACCAGAGATACTGTTTAGTAACTGGCTGGTTAGGGGCAAGGAGAAATGGCAATCCCTAAAGGATCACTGAGAAGGAAGAGCCAGACTAATAACAATGAAGCCTAATGCTGGCCGGGGTCCCAACCACAGGTTTGCTCAGCCAGGGAGATGGGTTTGCACGCACACACACACACGCACACGCACACACACACACACACACACACACACACACACACACACACACACACACACACACACACACACACACACACACACACACACACACACACACACACACACACACACACACACACACACACTCCCCCACACACAGTGTTGTCACTTTAGATATCAGGACCCACCAAGAAGTTTGTGGCACAATGGAGGAATGGATCTTTACATTGAGAAGACATCTCCTCTTGTCGCCTGGAGATCATGTCTGGGAATGCACGCTGATTACTTAGACATAACGTTTCCATTGTACTCCAAATTACAGGGTGGGGAGTGTAGCCCAGACTGTGAGTGTGTCTGTCATTAGAACAAACCAGTTAGGGAAATGAATGAGCTCTGAAGGGTGGGAGAGAGGAAGGAGAGGAGGAGGAGGAGGAGGAGGAGAGAAGTGCAAGAGGAGAAGAAGAGGAATGGCTCAGAGAGACAACTAAAGAGAGATAAATGACTCATTCAGTCAGAGTGGATGGGGAGGACTGGAGTGGCCTCAGATTCAGAAAGTAAATCACTTGAACATGAAGGGGCAGTTTCCCAGACACAGATTAAAGGCTGATTTTCATGATTTTTCTGTGTTTTCTATATATTTCCACACTTTGAGTTTGGAATAATACTGTGAAATAGCTGTTAGTGTAAGAGCTGTTTGAAAAGGCCGCCTGAAATTTCAGCCTGTTTTGGTGGGATGGAGTTTTGGCCTTCCATGGTGACATCACCATGTGGTAATAAGAAAGAGATTTCTAAACCTCTCTACCAGTAATGGCTCATTTTCAGTTTTCCCCTTCCCACTCAGACCACTCCCAGACATTCCTAGAAAAGTTCTTGCTTGAGAAATGACCCTTTGCTAAGAAGCAATTTTTGTGTATTTTTGTCCATTTTAATTTAAAACAATCACGGTGAGGTAATTCATTCTTTCCCAGTAATGATTTGATATTGAGATAAAAACGGCTGCATTGGACCTTTAAGTCTGGTCCTGGATTAACAATCATTATCAATGGAAAATCTCAGTTGAATGTGCTTCTTGGTTTACCTGTGTCCAAGAAACAAACACATCTCCTTTTTCTCATCTAAAGCCTACGGGTGATATTTGACGTACATGCAAACGAAAAGAGGGAACATTTATGTCGATATGATATATGTTGCACTTTCTTATTTTCTTATTTTTTTTAACTTCCAGAGCATCCTTGAAGTTGTAAACAAACCATCACCATCACCCCCATCTCAGATAACAGCTACACAATTAAAACAAAAATGGAGGCTGAACGCCATCAAACAGGAGCTGGAGGAAAAACATGCCTGTCATTTGACATTCCTCTCCCACAAATCCCTGTTTCCCCCTGTTTCCCCACCTGCCTCTTGGCCCCTGCAACACAAAGGGAAGCCCTCTGTTTTCCCCCAGCTCCACTGAGTGGTGGAGTTGGAGGAGTGTCTCAGAACAAAACACATTCGGAGAGCTGTTTTATGTGTCATGACAGAGGGTTGTCCAGTGTAGTTAAGACTGGAGTTTCTATTCTATTCTATTTTCTCTCTTCCCAGTTCTACCACCTGTTACTAGAAGTATAGGATTGTAGAACAGATGGAGTGTGTAGTCAGGGGTAGAGCGAGAGGAGGGAGCAGGGAGGAGGGGAAGGACAGGGCAAAGAGAGGGGAGTCAAGACAAACATGTGGGGAGAGGTGCTTTTGTTTTGGGTTGAGTGTGTTTGTGTGCCATTGTCTGTCTGTGTGTGGCTTTGGGGAATGGCACCATCCATGAGTGGACCTGTAGTGGAATAGATTACACATAGAGACCAGTGGTTACAGTAAAGAAGGGCATCACCCGGGCTCTGAGTTATGGTGTTGATGATGGCTGGAGGATCCTCAGCACCCGGCCTCTGAGTTATGGTGTTGATGATGGCTGGAGGATCCCCAGCACCCGGCCTCTGAGTTATGGTGTTGATGATGGCTGTAGGATCCCCAGCACCCTGTCTCTGAGTTATGGTGTTGATGATGGCTGGAGGATCCCCAGCACCTGGCCTCTGAGTTATGGTGTTGATGATGGCTGGAGGATCCCCAGCACCCGGCCTCTGAGTTATGGTGTTGACGGTGGCTGGAGGATCCTCAGCACCCGGCCTTTGAGTTATGGTGTTGATGATGGCTGGAGGATCCTCAGCACCTGGCCTCTGAGTTATGGTGTTGATGATGGCTGGAGGATCCCCAGCACCTGGCCTCTGAGTTATGGTGTTGATGATGGCTGTAGGATCCCCAGCACCCTGTCTCTGAGTTATGGTGTTGATGATGGCTGGAGGATCCCCAGCACCTGGCCTCTGAGTTATGGTGTTGACGGTGGCTGGAGGATCCTCAGCACCTGGCCTCTGAGTTATGGTGTTGATGATGGCTGGAGGATCCTCAGCACCCGGCCTTTGAGTTATGGTGTTGATGATGGCTGGAGGATCCTCAGCACCTGGCCTCTGAGTTATGGTTTTGATGGTGGCTGGAGGATCCTCAGCACCTGGCCTCTGAGTTATGGTGTTGATGGTAACACTCTCACCAAAGAGGCTTCACTAGGCTTTGTACAGTCCTACAGTCTACATGCTCTCACAAGCCCTACTGTAGTTCCTATGTGGCACAGTTGTTTTTTGTTGTTGATAAACCAACTTCTAACCACATCTTTCCTGCCTCTCCTCTCTCCTTTCATCTACTGTTTGGCACCAGCTCTCTCTCTTTCAGTCTCCTGTCTTTCCTCTTTACCTTAGTGCTTTTGGCATGGCTGCATCAATTGTTCCTTTATTCTACCTCACTAACAGGAGAACAAAGAGTGAAGCAAAGTAATGCTATTGATACGCGTCTATCGTCAGTGAAAAGTAATGACCCTGTTATCAGTTCAATAGTGTTGTATCTAGTTGCACGACTCTGTGTTTTCAGCGACTGTGTTGAATATTAGACAACTGCTGGGAGATCAAATGATAATAAATCAATGTGGATGAAAGGGTTTGGTTGCTAAGGCATCACAGGTGCACACTGACATACAACACACAGCACAGACAGAGACTGACACACAAAAACCCAGAGACAGAGACACACACACACACACACACCTGTACACTTGTAAATTGTAATTGCTCACATCAAAGGGTCTCGGGCAACAGTTAAGCCCTCTTAACAAACATAGAGGGAGTCGTATCATTATTATTGGCCCATAGGAAGTCCCAGGAAGTCATATCATTAGGAGTGGCCAATAGGAAGTCCCAGGAAGTCATATCATTAGGAGTGGCCAATAAGAAGTCCCAGGAAGTCATATAATTAGGAGTGGCCCATAAGACGTCCCAGGAAGTCATATCATTAGGAGTGGCCAATAGGAAGTCCCAAGAAATCATAGAGAAATGCTGAGATGAACAGGGTTCATAAAGGGTTATTTTTCTGTCCCCATAGGATAAACATATTTGGTTCTAGGTAGAACCCGCTGTGGAAGGGTTCTACATGGAACCCAAAAGAGTTCTACCCGGAACCAAACTTTTTTAATAAAGGGTTATCCTATGAGGACAGCTGAAGAACCCTTTTAGGTTATAGATCACACTTTTTTTTTTAAAGAGTGTACTCCTGTTCACTGAACCCAAGAGACTGGAGGGTCGAATAGGAAGTAATTATGATACTGGTAGAGTTTCCTTTATAGTCAATATAGTAAAGGGTCAGGAATCATTGAGTCTGTTGCCATTGACAAGTAGCATTCAAGTTGACTTGAACCTGTGTGTTGAACTATTTGAACTAGGGTTTCAAGTTTCAAGTAGGGTTTAATGACAATTGACTGACCTCTGTATTCAACAGGTGACTATAGATGCCACCACCCACCATACGCCCAACAACCCCACTCACCATCGTCGCTGTCGGCCAGGATGGTGACCTTCGCACTGGGGAAGGTGGCTCCCACCTGGCCACCCATGGGCATGCTGAGGGTCACGTTGAAGCTCTCTTCCTCCTCGTAGAGCGAATCGTCGATGATGATGATGCGGCAGGGCTTCTCCCTCTGGTCCTTGTCGAAGCGGAGCACGCTGGTGTGGTCCTCGGGACGCGTGATGTAGTCGCTGTAGGAGAGGACCGTGCTGGGTATGGTGCCCGTCGCACTGGCTGTTGGGAAAAGGAGTTCAGGGGTCAATGGTTAAGGGTCAATAGAAGAATGACAGGCAGTTGTAGGGGAAGGAGAGTTGTTTTATGTTACAATATATCTACAGTGCATTCGGAAAGCATTCAGACCCATTGACTTTTTCCACATTTTGTTATGTTACAGCCTTATTCTAAAATGGATTAAATTTTAAAAAATCCCCCTCATCAATCTACACACAATATCCCATAATGACAAACCAAAAACTGAAATATCACATTTATATAAGTTTTCTTACCCTTTACTCAGTACTTTGTTGAAGCACCTTTGGCAGCCATTACTGCCTCGAGTCTTCTTGGGTATGATGCTACAAGCTTGGCACACCTATATTTAGGGAGTTTGTCCCATTCTTCTCTGCAGATCCTCTCAAGCTCTGTCTGGTTGGATGGGGAGTGTCGCTGCACAGCTATTTTCAGGTCTCTCCAGAGATGTTCGATCGGGTTCAAGTCCGGGCTCGGGCTGGGCCACTCAAGGACATTCAGAGACTTGTCCCAAAGCCACTCCTGCGGTGTCTTGGCTGTGTGCTTAGGGTCGTTGTCTTGTTGGAAGGTGAACCTTTGCCCCAGTCTGAGGTCCGGAGTGCTCTGTACTTTGCTCCGTTTATCTTTCCCTCAATCCTGACTAATCTCCCAGTCCCTGCTGCTGGAAAACATCCCCACAGCATGATGCTGCCACCACCATGCTTCACCGTAGGGATGGTGCCAGGTTTCTTCCAGACGTGACGCTTGGCATTCAGGTCAAAGAGTTCAATTTTGATTTCATCAGACCAGAGAATCTTGTTTCTCATGGTCTTAGAGTCCTTTAGGTGCCTTTTGCCAAACTCCAAGCGGGCTGACATGTGCCTTTTACTGAGGAGTGGCTTCCATCTGGCCACTCTACCATAAAGGCCTGATTGGTGGAGTGCTGCAGAGATGGTTGTCCTTCTGGAACTCTGAAGCTCTTTCAGAGTGACCATCGGGTTCTTGGTCACCTCCCTGACCAAGGCCCTTCTCCCCTGATTGCTCAGTCTTGGTGGTTCCAAACTTCTTCTATTTAAGAATGATGGAGGCCACTGTGTTCTTGGGTACCCTTCCCCAGCTCTGTGCTTCGACACAATCCTGTCCTGGAGCTCTACTGAAAATTCCTTCGACCTCATGGCTTGGTTTTTGATTTGACATGCACTGTCTACTGTGGGAACTTATATAGACAGGTGTGTGCCTTTCCAAATCATGTCTAATCAATTGAATTGACCACAACTGCACTCCAATCAAGTTGTAGAAACATCTCAAGGATGTGTTCTGGCCATGTTCTGTTATAATCTCCACCCGGCACAGCCAGAAGAGGACTGGCCACCCCACATAGCCTGGTTTCTTCCTAGGTTTTGGCCTTTCTAGGGAGTTTTTCCTAGCCACCGTGCTTCTACACCTGCATTGCTTGCTGTTTGGGGTTTTAGGCTGAGTTTCTGTACAGCACTTTGAGATATCAGCTGATGTACGAAGGGCTATATAAATTTATTTGATTTGATTTGATCAATGGAAACAGGATTTACTTGAGCTCAATTTCGAGTCTCAATTCTAAAAATCTGTTTTTTCATTATGGGGTATTGTGTGTTGATTGATGAGATTATTAATATTTTTGATTCATTTTAGAAAACGGTTGTAATGTAACAAAATGTGGAAAAATGTATTTCATCTTTGTAAAAACCCATGTATTTAAATTATATATTTGACTGTATTCACCTTGCTGGGTGTAGCAGACGACCATGAGTTCCTGGCTGAGGTCTCCAGAGCGGCGAACAGGCACCAGCAGCTCCCCAATGTCCTCCTCTATCTTGTACTCTGCCTGGGGGATGAACACCATGGACTCTGCAGAGGAAAGAGGGAGAAACCATAGAATTCAGAATTAGAATAGTAATTTAATAGGATCTCTATGGGAGAAACACAGAGGATAGGCCATAGAGAACAAGAGAAGAAGAGTTTACAAGCCCAGGTGAGTCTGTACTTATTTGATGCATGCATATTTGCTGCTGCCATCAAATTGCCCAGCAATGGAACAATAAACATGATCTGATTCGGAATCTTAAATGAAGGATACAATTATATTTTTTCATGTGTCAATCCATGTAAATGAATGTAGCCTTTCCAATTGACTTAAATCCTGTCTACTATTTCATGTCGGAGGGCAAATCAAACAGACAATCTGCAGATAAGGCCGTTCATTCTTACCATCACCAGGGTCCACTATCTCCACAGTGGCTGTATCGGGGTACTCCAGCACGGCCATGACAGGCTCTGACAGCTGGATCTCAAAGGTCTCGCTGGTCTCAAACTCCAGGTCCGTGAAGATCTTTACCCTCCAGGTGGCCACTGTCTGGCCTGGGTTGAACTGGACCTGCTTCTGGGCCTTGCCCCGGAAGTCCTTGTCCTTCTCCGCCGTGCCATCCTTGGTGGTGATGCCTGAATAGAACCTCATTTAATTACATTTAATTGGAATTTAGCTGAGGTAAGCTGAGCTGAACTGAACCTAATTGAACTGAATAGCTTTATAATAATGACACTTAGCACTGTGTCGTTTGTAGGGCCTCAGAGGATGTGAGATGACTGCAGGTTGACTGTGATTTATAGACTGTAGTTGCCTGGTTAGCTCTCATTGTCTGTCTTTGTTCATATTTGCCCACTACTGCATCGTCAAAGACAACTGTAAATATAGGAGCCTATGAATAAAAGCTTGTGTGTTGGATGTAGCCAAACAGACAAGCATGTTGACATGACCTTATGACCTCTATGAGGAAGGTCTATCTGACCCCTCAATCAAACTAGGTTTTTCACCAGCGAGACAGGAAATGGGTCATCAGTCAAACAGGAACACACACAGGGCAGCTTGATAACCAGGGGGTCTGTTTTATTCTTAGGCTTCTTCTAATGGCAGGGTAATAACAGACACATACACTCCATGAAGACCCTTAAAGGGCCAATCAGTCTTTTAACACAATGACAGTTTAATAGGTCCTGCTTTCTGAATAGTCTCTCCACTGACATTTGCATCTTTTCGGAGTACCCCTAGTCAGAGTTGATGGTGGTGGGTGATTGAAATATTTACACCCCATTAGGGATAAAATAGTGGCAATTTAAAACTACCTTTATCTGAGTGGCAAGCAGAGAAAACAATGGGAGAAATGTACTAACTCAGCTATATCACCTGGGGGATGAACCAACGAAGTGCAAACCAGTTCCAACAGGATCTACCATGGTACACTCTTAGAAAAAGGGTTCCAAAAGGGTTCTTCAGCTGTCCCTATAAGAGAACCCTTTTTGGTGCCAGGTTCTACAGGCGAATTGGGACAGGCGAATAACCCTTTATGGTTCTAGATAGCACCTTTTTTTCAAAGAGTCCACGCCCTTGGCGTCGGCTAATGGGGATCCTAATAAATCAAAAAATCAAACCAATATACTATAGATCTGATGTAAATCCTGTTCAAGACTTTCAGTACCATAGACATAGAATCTCCATGTCAGCCATATTGCATGTACCCATGAGTATTCTGTAAAATCTATGTTCCCTTACATAAAAACCACATGGTTTCACATGTGGAAAATCACAATTCATATGTCCCATTGTATTTCTAGGTCAAGGGGTAAATACTGCTATAGGGTCAATTTTTGTCATTTTATATCTATGTTTATTGGTAAATACGGCTATAGGGACCCTTCTAGTCATTCTATTTCAATGTTTATAGGACCCATTCTAGTCATTCTATATCTATGTCTAGAGATAAATATTGCTATAGGTCCCATTTTAGTCATTGGGTTTATCTGTTTAGGTAAAGGCTGCTGTAGATCTGTGGTAAATACTGTGTAAGACTTCCAATACTCACTGACGAAGGATGTCTCTCCCAGGTATCCCCTGCGTCTGAGCGTCACCTCCAGGAATTTGGCGTCCTCATCCACCAGATAGTACTCCTTCTCCAGGCTGATCCACGACCAGTTGAGCCGGAATGGCTGCGGCTTCAGCTTGTTTCCACCTGGAAGACAAAACTTTGATATCAGTTTTTGCAAACTCATTGAGCCCTATGACAAAAGACAGATATTTTAAATTGTGAAGGGTAACTTGATAACTTAATGTCAGGGCTTACCCCCAAATCCTCCATCACAGGAGTCTTGAGTGATGCCTTGTTTCTAATTTCCTCTCTCACTCCATTGTTCTCCCTCTCTCTCTCTCTCTCTCTCTCTCTCTCTCTCTCTCTCTCTCTCTCTCTCTCTCTCTCTCTCTCTCTCTCCCCCACCACCCACCCACTCTCAGTCAGTGCCTGGCTAGGGTTTCTCACCTCCTCACCCAGATATGTGTGTTAGTTCCCTGGCTCCTTTGGCAGGGTTGCCTGCCCCTGGCTAGACTCTTACCTCCTTACCAGTCTCAGGGAATGGGCCAAAACAGGACAGAGAGAGAGACCAGATTTAAATGGATCACTTGCTGACAGTGACTCATAGCTACTGTAAGTGACGGTCTGTTCAAGGGAATCCCTGTCTCTCTTTGTCTCTCTTTGTCTCTCTTTGTCTCTCTTTGTCTGTCTGTCTGTCTGTCTGTCTGTCTGTCTGTCTGTCTGTCTGTCTGTCTGTCTGTCTGTCTGTCTGTCTGTCTGTCTGTCTGTCTGTCTGTCTGTCTGTCTGTCTGTCTGTCTGTCTGTCTGTCTGTCTGTCTGTCTGTCTGTCTGTCTGTCTGTCTGTCTCTCTCTCTCTCTCTCTCTCTCTCTCTCTCACTCACACACACACACACACACACACACACACACACACACACACACACACACACACACACACACACACACACACACACACACACACACACACACACACACACACACCTCTGACCCAAACCAGACAGTATTAGCAGAGGGGTTAAAGGTGAGGTGCAGAGAGAGGCTCCATTACTCCTGGTGACTCACTGACATGGCAGCCCCAGCCCTATCCCTTTCAGCATCAGCCCTATCCCTTTAAGCACCAGCCCTATCCCTTTAAGCACCAGCCCTATCCCTTTCAGCACCAGCCCTATCCCTTTCAGCATCAGCCCTATCCCTTTAAGCACCAGCGGTATCCCTTTAAGCACCAGCCCTATCCCTTTAAGCACCAGCCCTATCCCTTTAAGCATCATGCCTATCCCTTTAAGCACCAGCGGTATCCCTTTCAGCATCAGCCCTATCCCTTTAAGCACCAGCCCTATCCCTTTAAGCATCAGCCCTATCCCTTTAAGCACCAGCGGTATCCCTTTAAGCACCAGCCCTATCCCTTTCAGCATCAGCTCTATCCCTTTAAGCATCAGCCCTATCCCTTTAAGCACCAGCGGTATCCCTTTAAGCACCAGCCCTATCCCTTTAAGCACCAGCCCTATCCCTTTAAGCACTGGCGGTATCCCTTTAAGCACCAGCAGCACCTCTGAGGGACAAGGGTAACTTCATGTCTATAGGCTTAAAATATACCTTTTACCCCTTGGTGTTAAACGTTAGTATTGTGAAAGTAGCTTACATTTGTTGTGGTGTAAAACAGAAAGATTAACTAATTAGTTCTTACAATGTTTGAGTCTGTGCACTATGCACACGGAAACCTCTGACTTGAGATTTGCACCTGGACAGGACCCTCTGTAAAACCTCAGATTTCAAGCGATTAAGACTTCATATCTAGGTCATTTTTCTCAGCTTGAAGTGTATCTACCTCATTAGGCCCCATGAAGAGAACAGGTGCCATAAAACACACATATGAACCAGACCTGGGTTCAAATACTATTCTAAATCATTTCATCATTTCAAATATGTTGCCTGGTCTCTATTAAACTTACCTGATGCAATGGGACCAATATAATAGTCCCAAAAGTACAGCCCCCCCCCCCTTTTTTTAGGGTATTAAATAAGATATCAAACAGTATTTGAACCCAGGTCTGAAGCTCGTAGTCACCTGGCACTGATCACCATTGACTATACGTTGCTTCCTCTGCCCTTAATCCATACTATCTCATGACTCCTTTATCCTTCAAAAGAAAGTATTCCACTCGCCGCTTGACATTGGCCACTCTGGACAGACGGAGTTACTTACTCAGCCGGTAACTTTCTTAATGCTTAAATCTTAATCCCAGGCTTCTTTTTAATAACTGCGGCCAAACGTCCAAATGCCTTGGCTTATCCCCTCTCTGACAGGCCCTAGGAGGACCCTTGACCTTGTGTCTGATTGGCCAGAGCTTAGTGGGTTCAGAGAGCCGCGGAGGTTAGAGAGGTGTTGGTCGGTTTTGCACCGCTGGTCACAGTGGCAGAAAGGCCTTATTAGCCTGTTATTAACCTGACCCCTGAGTCTAACTCTGAGCAGCCATGGAGGAAGTAGGTCAATGTCAAGATAAGACCCTTTCATATTAACCCTTTACTTCCTTTAGTGTAGCGCCATGGTGGTTGTGGTCATCAGAATATCACTCTATTTCTATGGTTGTAGCGCCAGAGTTGAGGATTTGGTAGGTAGACTGAGAAAAGGCTGTGTGATATTAACCATTGATCTCCTTCTAGTAGAGGAGTGCTAGTGTTAGCCTAGTAGCATAGTGGTTGCCAACATACGGTGGTGGATTTGGTAGGTAGACTGAGAAAAGACCGTGTGATATTAACCATTGGTCTCCCTCTAGCAGAGGAGTGCTAGTGTTAGCCTAGTAGCATAGTGGTTGTGGATTGGTGGTGGATTTGGTTAGGACCGTGTCAAGAAGTAAATACCCTTGATATTATTAACCTGTTGTGTCCTTGGGGTTTTTGAAAGGTGCTCTAAATTCAATGTATTATTATGTGTTATTCATATCATTATTATCGCACTCTTGTAGCATGATGGTTGCAGCACCAGAGTCGAGGATTTGGTAGATCAATGCGGAGAAAAGACCCTTTCGGATATGAACCCCTACATAACAGAACACTAAGGAAAGGAAGCAGAACCAATCCTCTGAGGGGTGACAGAGAACCTGTGAGAGGAGGCTAACTAAAGAAATAAACTCTCACTAGGCTTTATGGAGGACAAGAGCATGGAGCATCTGGTTCATTCATACAATGAGCCTGCATTGGGGCTGGTTTTGCCTGGCTGAGGGAGAAAGGAGCTGTGGGTGTTCTGCTATGTGACTGGGGAGAATGAAAACACTGGAGGGAGAAGATGGGGCCACTTCCTCAAACCCACATGTCAACATGGCACGCCGGGCCATAACCGAGACACAACAGGGCCAGGGACAAACCACACTCCGCCTAGCCTGAATGTCAATGACGGTGGATTGAATTGAACTGATACCAACTAGTGGATTTTTCCGGGGGTTTGATTAAATTGGATCGTTTCACTTGTTCATGTAAATCACACACACACACACACACACACACACACACACACACACACACACACACACACACACACACACACACACACACACACACACACACACACACACACACACACACACACACACACACACACACACACACACACACACACACACACACACACACACACACACAGAACCCGCCACCCTCCCACCCCAGCCATCCCCCAATGCTATAGTATAGTAGCCATGGAGTCCCAGTTTGACATACGAGCCCCTAGCACCGAACGGTGTCTATCCTTGACCATGCTCATGTTTCTGACAGCTCCGGCTAAAAATACAGGAAGCATTCATCATGTTTGTCTTTGCCTGCCCCAAATTCCACCACGCTTGATGAGTGCACATGTGGCCAATTGATAGACAAGATGAGCCAGTTAACTTCCAAAGAAGATTTGAGTGTTTGATTAAGTGTATTTTAGTTTAGCCTGAGTGGAAATATCAAACACTTCTTGAGCATCTTTGCAATGTAAAAGGGAAGTGCAGTGACTGTTGACTTTCGTCCGTCACTTGTACCTAAAACGTACAGTGCACATAAACTAAATGCTACATGGCACATTAGTCACACCTCAGTCCATCACATAAAGTATAATAATCACTTATCAAGGAAGATACTTGATTTATCAAACCTGTATACATTTCTGCTCATATCTCCTCAAACCCACAGAATCTGAAGGAGTGTTTCTGTTCAGAAAGCCACGTGTTCCTAGGCAGGCTGCCCAGTTTACACAGAGCTGATATTGAGCTTAGTGAGCCTGTATTGTGTGTCAGATAGATAAGATTGTCATATGAACATAGTCAGCAACAAAAAGACTATCGTTCTGGCATCCAGACTGGCAGCCTATCTGACAGCTTCTGGTTTCAGCTCTGACACTGTTACCCTCAAGACATATAATAATTCCATTTTGTCTTGAGTATTGCATAGAAATACCTTCAATTTCTAACATGGTGTAGTTTGTCTGGTGAAATACTGTATATGACGAGACTATGTAAGTAAAATAATATTGAAAACGAAGGAGTCAATTGACATGTAAGAATTAGAAGCAGACTATTCTGCACTGGGGAAATTAATTAATATGAGCGCTAATGATCATATTTAATTGAATTGATCAGCTGCTGTTATTTCTCAATTGTCACTCAATTATCAGGGTGATAATAAGGTCTTGGAGTTCATTTGAGTTGAAATCCTCAGAATAACCTAAATCAACAGGCCGATAAAATAGGACAGATGAGATTTAAGGACATCTAGCATTTACCACCTGACCTGGCGCCTGTTAAAAGAACAGAGTTGGATTTCTGACCGGGGAGGGCGGATGGGAGTCAATTGGAAAAAAAGAGCAGAGGAAAAGTCTTCCCTAACCATGTCTCCATTTCCCAGACCTGATAGAGATACGTTGTGACACCATGACATCGCTGTGACGCTATACATACATCATGTTATACATAGACGCCCAGCCAGTGGAGGGGACCTCAAAGCCCTGGCTGTGTGATATCTGAGCCTTTGAAAACTCTATGACAACTATGACAAAGGCAATGTCTTCATCATCCATATATTTTGTGTGTCGTCCAAGAGAGTTGGCTGGCAGGCAGGCCTCAAAAACAAATCAGTACCTGTTACAATGATGATACAAGCACACAAACATACCCTTTAAAATGACACGGTGATATCATTACAATCTGAGCTGTCTGTGTATAATCAATTACACTAATATCACATTCCATCCCCCAGGTGGACATGATCAGAGCCATAGACATGACCATGAGATAGGGGGCTTCAGATCCGGCCGGTGTGACACTTCAGTCAGCCATGGTCTCTCTCTCTCTCTCTCTCTCTCTCTCTCTCTCTCTCTCTCTCTCTCTCTCTCTCTCTCTCTCTCTCTCTCTCTCTCTCTGTGTCTCAGAGAACTCCTGCCAGAACTTCAGATTCCGGAAAAAAAAGCTGAGTGACAGCTGTGCCCTCCCACCCCATCTCTCTGTCCCTATGTTGGCTTTGTCCCTCCAGGATGAACAAGGGACAGCAGGCCACTGTCTGGGTGGCCCACAGCCCACTGCTCTGGCATGTCTCTCTGCCTCCCTCCCTGCCTGCTTTCCTTTCTCAAACTCAGAGGAGGGGATCCTCTTCTGGCTCCTTTTGTGAATCCTGTCAGATACCGTGTCCAGACCTGGCATGGAATCCAACCACACCAGACACGGATCCAGTGGTGTGTTGTCAAGCACACTATACACTTTCTGCTTTCCATTAGAGAAGGTCACATCAATACCACTGATTCAGATAAACCTAAAGTGAAACTGAGTGGTAGCCTTTTTTCAAATGATATATAGACTGATTAGTGCTCAGCGCTTCTCCCTATTGAAATGAACTGAGGCGTCTTGCAGAAGTGGAGAGGGACTCCTTCCTTGGTATTTATGAGAGCAATACCGTGGGTAGAGTATATAAGGCTAAGCAATGGCCACATTCCCTCTGAACCAGGTGTCTCTGCTGGGACTTTCATAAAGTTACAGGAATAGATCAAAATGGAGGGGTTCTGATGTCTCTAACTGATTTACGAATTCATTTATTACAATCTTTACAACTAACATATCAACCACACTCCCAGCTCACATTTCTTTTGCGTTTCCAACTGACAATAATAATAGTTCTCACCATCAGATGAAATGTTTTATAGAAGACGGGATTTTGAAACACCCCTGTTTCAGGCTCTTAATAAATTTGTCCTTAGAGTGATTTATTAATGCTAGGCTAATCGTTTGAGTAAGCAGTAAGCACGGCCAGTATATCACAGCCACTGCTAAGTGTTGGCCCCTGGACATTTTTCATGTTCTTAGACCTGAGTGAGAAGACTGGATGTTTTCCAAGTATGGGGCTCCCTACGGTGCATCCATCTTTGGATAACTAACTCACACGGTAGCTAGCTAGCCTGCCTCCCTATGCTCCAACAACATGTAACTTTAGTGGCTAACAGGTCAAATTAATTTACCACTGTCATTTTAATGACCTGTCAGGGGATTTGCCAAGATTCTCAAGATGGTCTCCTGTGAGCCTCGATGACTAAGGATATAATGGAGACATCAGTTAGGTTCATTCCGATTCCAAACATGTTTGATTGTATCTCCTGACTGTACATCAGAGGAGGCTGGTGGTGGGAGCTATAGGAGGATGGACTCATTGTAATGACTAAAATGGAACGAAGTCAAATGTGGTTACCATATGTTTGATGTGTTGGATACCATTCCATTATTCCATTCCAGCCATTACAATGAGCCTGTCCGCCATTGCTAACTACCAGCACACTTAGCTAACTAGGTCTCATTGTTGCAAAGAGTTATGCGATATTATATACCGTTGTTTTAACCTTTGTCATCTTCAACCTCGACCATGGTCAGCAATCCATCCATAAAGCAACCAGCAGCCCTACAGACCCCCCCCAGTGTCCTTTCATCCCACCTTCTTCATCAGGTCATCAGGTCCTATTTACATTGCTACAGTATTCATAGCCATACATAGATATACTTAGGATAGTGGGTGGGACTCAAGAGGAGGGGGGGGTATCATTGGTCAGAATGAGGTTTTGACAGCCAAGAGAATGATGCAAGGGTGAGCAACAGAAAGCGGCGCCCATGTAAGTATATCCCCGCTGAGTGACAGGAATGAGGACCATGATTATTACATTTCCTCATTCCTCTTTTTATTTATACTGGGTCACATTGCACTCTGCAACATGGCCCGGTATAAACTTGCAGAAATGTACATTTTAGTAATTTAGCAGACTCCCTTATCCAGAGTGATTTGCAATCAACTAAAGTAGGCAAAACAACCACATATATACAAAAATAATAATAATGTTTTATTGTCACATACACCGGATAGGTGCAGTGAAAGGAGGCTGGTGGCTGGTGAGGGGAGGACGGCTCATATTGGGGAGGACAGCTCATATTAATGGCTGGAATGGGATCAAACACATGGAAACCATTTGTTTGATGAGTTAGATACCATTCCATTTATTCCGTTACAGCCATTATTATGAGCCCGTCCTCCCCAATTAAAGTGCCCCAACTTCCTGTGGTTGTTTTACAGGGTCAGGGTAGTACAGTGCCCCTAGAGCAAATAAGGGTTAGGTACCTTGCACAAGGACACATCGCTAGATTTTTCACCTTGTCAGCTCAGGAATTCAAACCAGCGACCTTGGGGTTACTAGCCTAACACTCTAACTGCTCGGCTACCTGTGGCCCTTAATATTACAGTCTCTACAGCTAAAACCATCAACAACACCTGTGTGAATATAGATTTCACATGTGGTCCTTTAATTTAGTCATTATATTGAGGTGTACGATCAGAATTTCTATACAATTTATTCAATTACAACAGCTTTCTCTTTTTTTAAGGTTGGCGCTACAGTACAGAAAGTATATTCTCAAATGCCAGTGTGCTCAACTCAGTTTCCTCTGGGGCATTCCGAAGATCCCATGGTTGGGATTTTGGATTGGAGGAGCCAGGCATATTAATAGATCCTATTGGCCACTGCCGTGTACTGTAAAATAACACTGACTCCAGAACAGTGACCTGATCTGGGCCGGAAAGGCAGCATGCCGCACATCACAAGTTGACAGAGAGACTGGGTCACCCCCCAATGGTGCCACTGGCGCTTATTGCATCATTTTGGAGAAAACTAACCTAACTGTCCATGGCAACTGGCCAAAATGAATAATTTAATCATATATATACACAAAACTGAGTGTACAAAACATTAAGAACATCTGCTCTTTCCATGACATAGATTGACCAGGTGAAAGCTATGATCCATTATTGATGTCACTTGTTAAAGCCACTTCTAATCAGTGTAGATGAAGGGGAGGAGACCGGTTAAAGAAGGATTTTTAAGCCTTGAGACAATTGAGACATGGATTGTGTGTTGCCATTGAGGGTGAATGGGCAAGACAAAATATTTAAGTGCCTTTGAGCGGGGTACTGGTTTGAGTGTGTCAAGAACTGCAACGCTGCTGGGTTTTTCAGGCTCAACAGTTTCCCGTCTCAATCAAGAATGGTCCACCACCGGGAGGACATCCAGCCAACTGTGGGAAGCATTAGAGTCAGTATGGGCCAGCATCCTTGTGGAACACTGTTCTGAGGGCAAAAGGGGTACAACTCAATAATAAAACGGTGTTCCTAATGTTTTGCACACTCAGTCTATATGCCATTTAGCAGACACTTATCCAAAGCTACTTACACTCATGCTTGCATACATTTAATGTATGGGTGATCCCGGGAATCGAACCCATTATCCTGGCATTGCAAGATCCATGCTCTACCAACTGAGCTAAATGAAACGACTAAGTGGTGTCAGGATTTTTAGTGAATCCTCCCAGAACTTATAGACTGAGGGAAGGAATGATAGAAGAGAGAGAGAGGAAAGGAAAGGTGCATCTGCTAAATGACTAAAATGTCAATATAAGTGAAGGAGAGGATAGATACTGACGTTATAGCTTAAGTGGAAGACATACAGATGTGGGATCTTAATTTGATCCCCCTGTTGCAGGAGAACCTTTCTGCGATGTAGGACATTTAAAACATGTAGGGTATTTGAGGTTTGAAAAATGCTTCTGAAATTTGCCATTTACACTCTGAAGTACAAGTGTGCAAGTGACACGTCTTTAAACAGACAGCGAGAGAGTAGAATATAATGTAAAGTATAGAATATAAAGACAGTTTTAAAAGAAAGTATGGGGAGCAGCAGACAGCTTTGCCATATGGAAGCAGACATGAATAACCTCTAGGGGCCAGACATCATAACACCAACACTCTCCCAACCCCAATAAATCTATCTGCCCCATGTCAGGAGGCAAGGAGAGAGCGAGAGAGAGCGAGAGGAAGAAGCCTCCGCCTCACAGTCACAGTATACATGTAGGTAGACCTTCAACTGGCACCAGGGGACAGTAAATCGTTGGCCGGCTGTTGACATGGCTGACAGGTTAGATCCGAACACACACTTAGGAAGTCATGGTGCCTGCTGTGTAAAATGGCCACGACCCACTCAAGCCTCATTCACTGTCTCTCACTGCCTCGACAGCACACAAACCTACAGTACTGTTATGTGCTGTGCACTATCCCTTCTGGAAACAAATGTTTTAGCATGGGAACAACTATGGAACATCATACATGCTCTCTCTCTGTCTCTCTCTCTCTCTCTCTAAAAAAGACTATGCCCCTCTGAAAATGTGCCATTCTACCCCTCTGGAACAGAGCAGGGGCTGTGATGCAGTCAAACGTTCCTATCTGAGTATTGGCTTTGATTTCTGGGGGTTGTGAGTGGGGTCTGTGGGGGACTATGAAAGGGGATACTGCCGGTCCTGGAACTCTCCCAGTCCCATACACCTGTCTACTAGGGTTCCCACTTCACTTCCAGGTATGTCTGTGTGTGTAGCAGGAGACGGGAGTCTTGAAGGCAGGAAGCACATTCCTTGTTCCCAGGAATGATCGAATAACACTGTTACCTCTGCCACTGGTCTACTGTCATTCCCCATGCAGCAGGAGCCTGGAGTGAAAGGGGAAGCTACCAGATTATAAAACCGAGAATGATTCAACACAGGGAGGGTATTTTCAAAATACAACCAATTAGCATGACTATATATGTACATTTGTATCATTGCTATTGCTATGAAACCTAAAACGGCACAACCTTCTCTTGCATAACGTATTAACCTTGGCAGAGTTTGCCTGGAAGCTAATATTCACTATCTACTCACTAGCCTATCATTTTCTTAATGAGCGCTCTTAAAGAAATCTGATGTAGACTTCCCATGTCTATCCAACTACCTGGATGAGTTTAAAACTCTGATGCAAGACTCTGTTCAGGAGGAGTGTAAATTGTTATCGTATTGTTGTGCTGATTGTATTGCATTGTTGTGCTGATTGCATTGCATTGTTGTGCTGATTGCATTGCATTGTTGTGCTGATTGGATCGTATTGTTGAGCTGATTGCATTGCATTGTTGTGCTGATTGTATTGCATTGTTGTGCTGATTGTATTGCATTGTTGTGCTGATTGCATTGCATTGTTGTGCTGATTGGATCGTATTGTTGAGCTGATTGCATTGCATTGTTGTGCTGAATGTATTGCATTGTTGTGCTGATTGTATTGCATTGTTGTGCTGATTGGATCGTATTGTTGTGCTGATTGGATCGTATTGTTGTGCTGATTGTATTGCATTGTTGTGCTGATTGTATTGCATTGTTGTGCTGATTGTATTGCATTGTTGTGCTGATTGTAATGCATTGTTGTACTGATGGGATCGTATTGTTGTGCTGATTGTATGGATGACAGAAGAGGAGTAACCCCAACTGACACACTGAACTTATTCATTATTGGGATAGAGCTCAGAGGCTAATAATAGTTGTGCCGTTAGACTAGTTTCCTTTGAAGAAGCTATATGGAAATTGAAAAATACATCTGGCCTTTTATGATAGAATGACACTGCCTTTCATCCAAGCACCTTGTCATAAACCTATTATCACACAGGGGTAGCCAACAATAACAAAAACAGTGTTGAGGAAACATTCAAAGGTGGCCATTTTGAGCGAGGCAGAATTCCCTCCCTTCCAGGTCAGGGCTTTGCTGTGTCTTTCAGCAGGATTAGGTGAAGGGACGGAGGGTTGACACTAGATCAATAATCAGTGATCTGTGTAGTGATGGTAATAATACCCCGTCCTCCTAACCCTAACCGTTCTAACCTGTTCTAACAACTTGAGTCCATCACTCAACGAAGAGGACATCTCTACATGGCCATATGCCTGGAGATGAGGGAGTAGGTCTGTACCTCAGCTCACTTTATCCATCAGAGTACCTCATAATCGCCCCTCAGAACAGAACCAGTGGGCTGGTTGGGTCCTTATGGGATTCAAGGTAAGGTAATCCCTCATCAAATAATACATTAAGGCTTGAATGAAGGGAACCTGTATTGGGTTTGTCACTTATGATTCAGTCAGTCTGCTTATTGTTTCTGAACAACCATTTCCAAAATGCATTTACATTTTTGAATTGCTACTCCTCAGGGCTGACTGATGATTTACACATTCCTCCATCCATCGGATCTCCCCGAAGGGTGAAAAGTTAAACAGGCACTCCGCAGGGCCTCCCTCTGGGGTCCTGACAGAAAAAGGACAGCATATGCTATCAGGACTTGGAATGTGGCCACTGTCCATTTCAAGAGACAAGGCTTCCCGCAGTGTGGCAACTGCTGACCCCTTCCTTGAACAATGCAGAGACACTGGGAAGTCATCACTAATCCCCCCCCACCCCACATTTCAACTCTATATCTGACATGGTACAGGTGTCTTCTTTTTTTAAGCCCATAACCATATGTGTGAGGTGTATACTTTTATTTCAAAGTAGATTTGTTTAAGACTACCAAGAATCACTCTGTATGACCCTAAAAGGTTAAAGACAGCCGCAATTTTAGCCCACTGCAGTAAAAGGTTAAAGACAGCTGCAGCTATCAATGTACTGTATCTGCAGGTCTATTTCCTCATTGGAAACACGTTTATCTGAATGATGAAAGGATTCAACTCAGTAATGACACTTCCGTATTCATTTTGGTGTGCAGCTAGAAAGTGTAAAAGTTGTGGTACCACATAGAGTAAAAGGCACATTTCACACAGTATCTGACTAAGCTGAACCCCCTCTCTCTTCTGGTCTCTCCCTCCAAAACACCCAGGACCAGAGCCACCGCCACCCTGCCTGGACCCAGTACAGCCTGCCTGGAGCCAGTTGAGCCTGCCTGGCTCTCCTTGTCAGAACCCCCATCAACAGATGTGCTCACTTGCCCCAGGAAGTCCTGGGCTGTTGTAGTGTAGCCAGGGTGACACAGTTCGGCAAATCAAATCAAATCAAATTTTATTAATCACATATGCTGAATACAACAGGTTTAGACCTTACAGTGAAATGCTTACTTACGAGCCCCTAACCAACAGTGCAGTTTCAAAAAATAGATGACAACAGAGAGTGGCAGTGGTGTGGAGAGGGGGGTGGGGGGCAATGCAAATAGTCTGGGTATCCATTTGACTAGATGTTCAGGAGTCTTATGGCTTAGGGGTAAAAGCTGTTCAGAAGCCTCTTGGACCTAGACTTGGCGCTCCGGTACCACTGTTGTGCGGTAGCAGAGAGAACAGTCCATGACTAGGGTGGCTGGTATATTTAGAGCCTTTCTCTGACACCGCCTGGTATAGATGTCCTGGATGGCAGGAAGCTTGGCCCCAGTGATGTACTGGGCCATTCGCACTACCCCCTGTAGTGCCTTGCGGTCGGAGGCCGAGCAGTTGCCATACCAGGCAGTGATGCAACCAGTCAGGATGCTCTAGATGGTGCAGCTGTAAAACCTTTTGAGGATCTGAGGACCCATGCCAAATCTTTTCATGCTCCTGAGGGGGAATAGGTTTTGTCGTGTCCGCTTCACGACTGTCTTGGTGTGCTTGGACCATGTTAGTTTGTTGGTGATGTGGACACCAAGGAACTTGAAGCTCTCAACCTGCTCCACTGCAGTCCCGTCAATGAGAATGGGGGCGTGCTCTGTCCTCTTTTTCCTGTAGTCTACAATAATCTCCTTTCTCTTGAGGTATGCTAACGCACCGAGGTATGCTAACGCTACATCACCACTTCACACATACAGGTTATGCTAACACGTTGCTATGCTATATCACTACATTCCCATCAAGGTGAGGGACGAGGGGAGAGCTTCATTCAAAGGAATTCAGTCAGGGTCTCAACATACTATTCAGTCTCTACACTCTCGCATAGGGTCCCCAAAAGGCTAGGGCCGGCCAACACCCACTCCTGACCAACACCCAGGGGAAATACCCTGACCCCTCGCTCTTTCTCTTCTTACCCATAACACATTATTTATGACATGTTGTTTCAGTACAGCAATAAAACTCTACAGGGAGACAATGCAGCCATTTGGACTATTTTCTATGTGAATTTTGCACACTTGTAAATAGTATTCATTTTAAGGTATTGTTCATGGTCACTTCTGCTGCAGACATTTATTCTATAGAATCTAGAACGTCCAGTGGTGTTTCTCACACACATAAAAAAACACTAAACTTTTATGTGCATATTCGCTGACCAACAGAATGCTGTGTCAACTTGTTCCTACATGCCAGTAACAGACTCAGGCAATTGTTGCCTTTTCATGCCTATATTTGATGTTACTCGGTGTGTGTGTGTGTGGTGTGTGTCCTACCAGCCCTGACTCAGTGCTCTGCACATGTTAAACGTAGTCAGACAGAAACAAAGTCACATGAGACAGATGGCAGAGAGGTATAGAGCCAACCCTGCACCTGGTTCAGATGTGCTGGCTGGAATCTCAAACAGAACAGTGGGACAGACTACACTACAAACACAGGGGATTGTGGAGCTAATTGAAGCCCTTGTGTCCCCTTCCTGTTGTAGCCAGACCCTCAATTACAGACAGCCCTGAGAAAGAAAGCCCTATTATCCATTAAGGCTATACGGTCTGAGAGCGCCAGCCATTTATGGCCATCTGGAATTCAGCATGTTCTGCTTTAGCAGAGTAAGAGGACGTGTCCATCCAAAACAAATGGAAACTTTGGGAAGACACATGCATTAAAAAATATAAATAATTAATCAAATAAGTCTCAGTATTTCAGCATGTGTGGATCGGGACAGGACAGGAAATGTAATTCCTTGTTGTGCAATATCTTCAGATACTAGTTAACAACCTTTCTCCCACTCTGTTCTCACAGTCAATTCTCTGTCCTAACAGGAGTGTTCATTACTGGGCGTGAACACTGACATGAAGATGAAAGGGTTAACTTAGGGGTTAAAAACGTGGTGAAAACAACAAGAGGAATTGACCAAAAGGCCATGACACCTAAACCCTCCGTGGCCATCAACCATGGTGATGATGATGATGATGGTGATATTGTGCTAGCTAGCTAGTCCTCAATCCAGCATAAATATAGCCCAAACCTTTCTTACAGTGTGTCATGGAGGGATGAATTTCAAAACCTCAGAATGTGTTAAGCATTTACAGCTGATGTTAAAATAGCAGTGCATGCCTCCATCCCCACCTGCTATATTTTGTTCCTTTGCTTTGCATTCGCTATATATATCCGTGATGCAGATAAACTAGGTCCACAATGGTACTTTGGACGAAGTGAACCATAACAAAGCGCAAACGAATATCCAACAACTGATTAATTTCAAAACTCTACAGCCTGTGTGTGATACAACAAATGTGTAGAATATGTAGAATATACTTTGATACCAAAAACATATTTTATGGTATACATGCTTTACTCCAATAGTTGAAATCTACCGACAATACGATAGAAAAGCTACGTTATATAAACACTAACATCATAATCATGCATATTAATTACTGTATACCGAAAACACCAATAGGATTGTCACGATAGAAATGCAACCTGTGTGGATAGTTATGAAATCCAATATGACATCGGACCAAAAGTTAATTTCCAGGGGAATATAAATACACACAGCTACTGAAATCCAAAGCCTCCCAGGCAAAGGATCCCTAGAGAAGGTAAGGAATGGATCTGGCAGCAAAACGCAGAAGACCATATCGGATGGTGATGACAAGTCAAACAGAAAATAGAATCCAAAAAATAGAAGCACTTAAAACGATTCCAGGAGAATTTTGGATTGTGATGCAAAACTTGCTAACTTCGCTATGAAACAGTTACGTGTGTCTGAGAAGCCACACGTTTCTGTTCCACTAACCTAGAGAAGCAATGAAGCAGGTCATGACCTTAACAGTCACCTTGATCCTTACAAAACTGCTGTTCAAAATGTGTAGTTTCCTCCACACACAGGGTCAAAGGCTCATGCTATTCTCACTTATCTAGGATCGACTTCCATAAAAACGGACATATGGTTTGATGAATACTTGGAATGCCTTGGAGGCATTGGAGGTGGCAAATTTGGTTTCATGCTATCACTTCAAACACTGAAGCAAACCCAAGACAAAAACCACAAAGGAAAACCCCCATTGTTCATGATACAATAAAGTTCAGAGCTTTTTTAATTGCCGGGCGTTCCATCCCTTTCACTCCTAACACACCCAGGGACACTGCTCGGCCCATGTCCCCACTGACCTCTTCCACCCCTTCTTTAAACCTTCTTTAAACCTGCCACCCTCAGCAGTGGGGCGAGGAGAGAGAAGGGGTTCTGTGCTAGCTGTCAGTCATGGCGAACTGCGTTTAAGTCTTTGTGATGCAAACACTTTGGAGATTGACAGAGAGCAGGAAGATTCAATCTCAAAGAGATTCAATCTTAAAAGAAGGATGAAGCCGAAAAGAATGCCTACAGGCCATGTGATATAAGTCTGCAGTAACGGGACACAACAACGTCAATGAGCATGAGGTTCAAATATTAAAAAAGAGGGTCTTACCTTTATCCTCTACTGTGAAGTAGAAGATATCACTTGTGGCGTTGCTACCATCAAGCAGCACGTAGCAAATCTTCATTTCGTCGATATCAGCTGATGACATGAAAGGGAGAATTGTAAATGTAAGGAGGAGAATCTGTACATTCTTTAGAATATCTGAGATGATTACTCCACTTTCTACTGAAGGTTACTTACAGCCCTCAGGCATCATTTTAGATTATGTCAAAGACAAAGGCATTACAATACTGATTCTGGCAGGAGTGTGAATACTGGTCTTACTGATATTGTAAACATAATTTTCCCAAAGTACATAACTTCAATCAATTAGATAGAATAAAATGGGAAAAAAAGGTAAATATGTCAGATTTTAATTTTATGAATCTTCGTTCACTTTTTCCTCAATTGTTTTTTAAATTGTTATATATGTCATATTAAATGCTAGTCTTACCTTGTGTGAAGGCCTTGATGCTGTCATTGCCCAGGGCGGTGTTCATGATGAAGCCGTGCTGTGGGGCCTCGGCCACGGAGTACTTGAGGACTTTGTGAGGACTGTCTCGATCCTCAGACTTCAGGGCCTTGCTGGTGATCAGGAAGCCAAGGTGGCCGCTATGCAGAACCCTTAGGGACGGGGCAGCCTTGTTGACCACAATCTGGGGGACCCCATTGTCAATAGTGCTGATGTGAATGGTCATCATCTGAGGCTTACGTGTCTCGTACACAGTATCAGGGAATACGTAGAAGTCGTTGTGTGTGCCGTCGGTGACGGTGAACGAGAAGCTATCCTCGTTGGACTCGGTGCCATCATGCTTGTAGGTGATGAGGTTCTCGCTCAGGTCCTGCTTGGTGAAGGTGTTGATTGGCTGGGTGCCGTTGAACAGCAACTGGCCATGAACCGGCACCTGGGTGACCACAAAGCGCAGCAGGTTGTCTGGGGTGTCACGGTCCTCCACCGTCAACTCGAATGGGGTGATGAGCTTGTTTTCGCCCTCTCCCAACAGCAGCTTGTGGACGCTCAGGACAGGTTTCTTGTTGTCCACGTCCGTGATGGACACTCTGAAGGTGCGGAAGACCGGGTTGTAGCCGTCCGTCACCTCGAACTCAAAGCTATCCATCTTCATCTCATCGTCTGAGGTGTGGATGTAGTAGATCTTGTTGCCGGCCAGCTGCAGCTGGGTGAAGGTGGAGATGGGCACACCTGGGAGGTCAGTGCATTCAAGATGGCCTCTGCTAGGGGCACGTGTGATGCTAAAGCTGAGGAACTCATCCGGGCTGTTGATGTCAGTGGTGCTGAGCAGGTCAGTGGTGAGAGTCACTTTGCCCCCTTCTTTTAGGGTCACGCCTTTGTTGATGACATCGGGGAAAACCATGTCGATGCTTCCGATGTTGATGTAGAAGTATCGGTCGATAAGGGGGTTAATGCCGTCGGTAACGTCGAACTTAAGCAGGTCACGGACACCCTCCTGGCCCGTATGCACATACTGGATCAGGTTTTTGTCGACTTCGTCTTGAGTGAAGTTCATGTCGAGGGTGATGTTACCCACAACGTGTCCGAACTTGGTGATACGCTGGAGATAGCCTTGGCTTGGGCCGTAGCGCACAACGTAGATGAGCTCTTTGTCTTCCGAGTCCAGATCAGTAGCCTTCATGACCCTGTTGTTGATTATTTTGGTTTCTCCGATCTCAACCTCCAGTCCGTCATTGATGGCCATTCTCGGTGTCTCGTCATCGACAGGAATCACCATGATGAGAATCTTCTTCTCCACTGTGTGTTTCCCGTCTGTGAGCCTAACTTCGAAGCTGTCTTCTTTGGTCTCTGAGTCGTCGTGTTCATAGATGATGTTGGAGGCCTCATTGATCTGTTCCAAGGAGAACCTGACAACAGGGACTGTGCCCGTTGTAAGCTGCTGAACTATCTTGCCATGCTTGGGGTTCTTTATGATCTCAAACTCCAGTTCGTCCCCTGGAATGTCTGCATCGGCCGCATTCAGGATGGGTGTGTCGATGACCAGACTCATGCCCTCCATCACAACAAACTCACGGATGAAGATCTCTGGTTTCTCATCATTGGCAGGGATGATGACGATGGGGAAAAAGTGGCGATCAGAGAAGTTGATGCCGTCGGAGCAACGGAAGGTGAACCTGTCTTCCACAGGCTCCACACCTTTGTGGATGCTCTGGACATAGTAGATATGACCGAGGAAGACATCTTTGAAGCTGAAGGCGGTGATGGCGGTGCCTGCTCTGGACTTCTCAGAACCTGGAGCTGGGGAGATATTCTCCACGTACCCGGATGTTGATTGGACAATAACGGTGCACAGGATGTCATTGTTGTCTGTGTCCATATCCTCAGTCATAACGTGATCCAGAGTAATGACGTTCTTCTCCCCTTCTATCACCACAAACTGCTCCCCGACGCTGACGATGGGTGGGATGCTGTCGACGGGCAGGATGGTGACGAGCACCCGGACTCCTTGAACCTTGTTGCCCCCGACGACCCATTCATCGGACATGTCGGAGATGGTGAGGTTGAAGGAGTCATGCTCTTTGAAGGAGCCAATCTCACCACTAGTGTGGGCATACATCACCACGCCGTTGATGATGTCCTGTTGGGTGAACCTCTCGGCGCGGGCACCGCTCACCAGGATCTCACCGAGCCTGGGGGGCTCCTCAACGATGAAGGTCAACATGAGGTCGTCGGTGTCTTCGTCACGGCCCTGGATGACGTTGCTGGTAATTTCAGTTGCCCCATTCTCCAGGACATCGATGGATGCCCCTAGAAGGCCAGCAGGGAGCATGATGGTGGGGGTCTTGTCATCAACTGGGTTAATGGAGATCTTGATGATGATTGGTACCTCATGGAAGCCGTCGCTGACGTCACACTTGATAACGTCACTGAGGCTTTCCTCCCCACCCATGGATGTAGGCAATATGGCCATTTTCGATGTCCTCCAGGACAAATGTCTCACTGTTCGACATATCGATCCCTAAATACTGCAACTGCCCATAGCGAGGAATCTGGGTCACAGTGAATAGAATATTTTCATATTCTGTGTCCTGGTCGGTGGCATCGAGCTCCTTCTTAGTGATGATGTACGTGCTTCTCTCCTGGCAAGTAAAACCAGTGTTGGTGATAAAGGGAGGCTTGTTGTCAACGGGCTGTAAGAAAATAGTGAATAGTCCATCTACTGTATTCCCAGCAGTATCCTCCACAATGAATGTGAACTGAAGGACTTTTGGAGTGATGCCCAGTTCCTGGTCTGGTGGCTTGTAGGCCACTTTGTGGTGGTTGACCTGCGCCTGTGTGAACTCACTGATCACAGAGTCGGGACTGTCAGTCAGAACAATGTCACCCAGGGGGGCTGGGTTGTTCTCGTCTGTGTCAGTGGGGGGCTTGGTGATGGTGTATTTCAGATCCCTGTCATCCGAGTCCAAATCTGTGTAACGCAAAAACGTCTTCTTGAAGTGAGTCAGCTCATACTCTTGCACTGTCATGTGAAGCGTGGTCCCTGGGTAGAGCTCTGGTGGGAGGTCATCCACCGGGTGGATTTTAATGGTGAAGGTATGCTCACCGGACTGGTTTGGTGGGTTATTGTCGTCTTGGACGCGGAACACAAACTGATCCATCACAGTGGTGGTGCTGTGAGGACCAATGTGGCGGTAGAAGAGCTTCCCATCTAGAATGTCCTGCTGGAAACATTCGGTTACCACCTGTTCAAACATCTCATCTGTCTCACTGAACTTCCAGAGAGAGGGGTTAGAGGGGAGCTCCACTTGTCTGAGGATAAGCTCCCCTACAGTGGAGTATGGGGCCTCAAGGGTGAATTTAATGGTAGAATCCTCTGAGTCTATGTCTGTGGCGCTCAGAATAAAGGGGGAAATCTGCATGATTTCATTCTTGAAAAGCACCAGGCCGGTGTTTGCATTGATAATAGGGGGTTCATCGTCAGTGGGGGCTATAGTGATAGGGAACAAAAACTCGACCTCATTGCTGCCATCAGTCATTCTAAAAATGATGTTGTCGCTGTAGGTGTCGCTGCCGTCGTGCTGGTAAACCACGATGCCGGCATCTAAATCGGCCGGTGTGAAGAATTTCCTGCGCGCGCCAAGCACCGTCAGCTCGCCGTGCTTCAAGCCGTCCACCACTGTGATTTTCACATTGTCCAGGTTATCTTCATCACTGATCTCTAAGTTGTGAGAGCTGGAGAGAGTTCTGGACTGGCCCTCAAACAAAAGCTGCCCTGTGTTCTTGGTTGCCACGGGAGCAAGAGTATTCATAGGCTTCACCACAATCATAAAGGCAAACGTATCAGAGACGGCGCCCTCGGTATCTACAATTTCAAACTCAAGCTGGAAAATCCTCTCTACTTCTGAATCCTCGGACGGAGGCTTATAGGCTATCTTCAAATCTTGAATGTCTCTCTGGTAGAACGAGGTGATGGGGAGGTTCTGATCATCTGTACTGATGATGTAGCCTTGCTGATGGCCCAGGGGGGAAGTAATGTTAAAGATTAAGTCGTCTGGATCAGATTCAACATCCTCGGCAGCCAACATATCACTGGTGATAGCTGTCATCACAAACTGATCAATCTCCATCATCATCATAGCAACAAAACTAGGCTTAGGAGGGGTGTTCTCTGTACCCTCTCTGATTCTAACCATGATCTGGAAATGCTCCTGCATAATGGTGTTTCCCTCATTATCCTGCAGCTCTACCAACATGGGGATATAGTCTCTGTTAGGAGAGTTGGTGGTGGATGTGTGTTTGTAGCGAATGCCTTGCTTAAGAAACTCATCACAGTCCATCATCTGGCCATTAGTGGAATTATTTAAAAGGGTGCCATACCTGGGGAGACCGCCGGCGCCGACCAGCGTGGCGACCTTGCACTGAGTGACACCATCCTCAAAGGAAAAGTCCAGGCCCTTTTTGTCGATGGGGTTGCTGTTGCCGTTGAGCTTGTCCACAGCCAGGGGCATGTTCCTGGTGAGGACCTCCAGCTGCTGGAAGACCACCTCCACCTCCAGCATGAAGGGGATGACCACCGTGTCCGTCTGGGAGTCGTAGCGTAGCTGCAGCTTCACCCTGTCTTTACTGGGGCTCCGGGAACCAAAATGAGTGTATTTCACCTCATCACCGCCAAACGCACAGGGGAACTTCTTAGGGCTAAGCATTCCGGGTTTTTGGGCCAGTGGGTCATTCTCCAGGACCGTGATGGAGCAACGGTCTCCGGGCTGCACCTCAGTCACCAGGTCATTGACAGCGTCCAGGTACACAGACTTCCCGAAGGGAACACGGAGGCCATTGTTGGCCACAATGATGCTGTCAGCATGATGTCCTTGTCGTTGTCGGTAAAGGAAAGCCGAATCAAATTGGTGGGGCTCCGCGTCCACAGAGGAAAAGCAAAAGACAAGAGTGAAAAGCACAAAGAGGCATCTCAACAAACGTGCCTGCCCTTTACAAAGTCCTGTCCTTTGCAGACAACCAGCCATGTCCACTGCCAGTTGCCCTGCAACTTTGTATAACTCAGCAGAAATAAATGTCCTTCAAATCAAATCTCTCCAGAGAAGAAAAAAGATGAGAAATAGTAAACCCCACTCTGGCAGTTGAAAAGTTGAAGCTTGGGTCTCTGGTTCTCTCTCTCTCTGCTCCCTCTTTCTCTCTCTCTCTGTCCACTCACACTCACACAGGAAAAGTGTAGTTGATCTTATGGTGCAGGTAATACTGAAGCAGGAGACAGTGACAGCGTCCCCAGACTCCTCCCTCTGACAACACAGAGAGAATGCCTCCTGCCCCCAACAGCTAATTTAAGAAAGCACATTGGACAGCCCCTCCAGTACCCTTGCCTATTCCCCCCCCCCTTGCCTATCCCCTCCCTCCCCACTCTCTTCCCCCTGCCTATCCCCTTCCTCCCCTCTCTCTTCCCCCTGCCTATCCCCTCCCAGCTTTCCCTCCTCCTCTTTTCCCCCAGCCTTCCCTGTCTCAGCCCCCATCCTCCTCTGCCCCCCAACAAACTACCTAACCCCCTCCAAAAGAAACCTAAATCATCAGTTGAAGACCTCCAAAAATGCTGTGTCTGGGTTTTCAAGACAACACATGCAGATTTGGCTTTAATGTGCGTTGGGACCCAAAGTGGGCCCTGGGCATGTATGTGAGAGAAGGGTTATGAAAATAATCACACACTATTTCTTCTTAATTTGCGTTGATGGAGGACGATTTTGGTCACGGGAGGAACTTCAATTTCTCATTTGAGTCTCGAGCTGAAAACGTTTAAGAACCCCTGGTCTAAACACATTGATAATAGACGTTAAATAAAGACACAGTTTGATTAATGCATATTTATTTTGAATGAGTCTCAGATTAAGGAGGATGTGAGGATTTTGTGGAGTATTACCTTAAATATTTCAGATTCAAACACCAGTGCTGATTTAGAGGTTTGCTTTCATTGTGCATTAAGCATGATCAAACATTGAACAGGAGCGTTTGAAGTGCAAGGCAATGACACTGTGGAACACTGACGATAGTGCCCTCTATTGGGTCACCTGGTGCAGGATACATGAACTACAGTTATTGAACTACATTCCAACCAAAATAGAAAACCCTAAAAAATCCCATTTAGTCAGTTAACATGATCAGTTAAATATGTGATGCAAAAACAAAGTAATACGAGTTTTAAAATATCACATACATAAAGTTGTCCTCAGGGTATTTTCATGGTCAGATATTATGAGGTATTGGTAGGCAGGTAACCTGCCCCATTAGTTCCGGAGACACTTTGAAGTCAACTCGGTGCTCTGATAGGCTATATCATCAGTGATCGCCATGGTAATTTCACATTGTGCTTCACATGAACAGTGGGGTCTTTCAGAAGGGCCAGGTCCAATGCTAATGAACCATGACATCTCTCTTATCATACGGTGGCCTGACAGACAGGCTACCAGAGAATACCCAAAGCCAAGGTCAGTAATGTAATGTCCTCTTCCTCCCCTCCACTCTATTCCCGTGTTCAGGGGCCCTGGTGTGTCATCACACCACAACCCCTCACACCTTGGGGTTAACAAGCTTCTATTCTATTTTTCGCTGCATGGGATGATATTTGATAAGGTTTAGAATATCATCATACAAAGCATTGATGTTTAATGCAGCAGAAAACACTACATAACATATGCACAAGGAAAACGTTGAAGTGTTGTTCCCAAGACATCCTATACAGTCAGAAAGACTTTCCACGTTACATTGTTTTATCCCTCATCAATATACACACAACACCCCATAATGACAAAGCAAAAACAGGGTTTTAGATTGCTTTTGCAAATGTATATATAAAGAAACGTAAATATCACATTGACATAAGTATTCAGACCCTTTATTCAGTACTTGTTGAAGCACCTTTGGCAGCGATTACAGCCTGGAGTCTTCTTGGGTATGACGCTACAAATCAAATCAATCAAATAAAATGTTATTAGTCACAGGTGCCGAATACAACAGGTATTACCTTACAGTAAAATGCTTACTTACTTATAACCAACAATGCAGTTTAAAAAAAATACAGATAAGAATAAGAAATAAAAGTAACAAGTAATTAAAGAGCAGCAGTAAAATAACAATAGTGGGAATTTGATTGGATTATTTTACCTTTATTTAACTAGGCAAGTCAGTTAAGAACAAATTCTATTTTTCAATGATGGCCTAGGAACAGTGGGTTAACTGCCTGTTCAGGGGCAGAACGACAGATTTGACCTTGTCAGCTCGGAGTGAACTTGCAACCTTCCGGTTACCAGTCTAACATTCTAACCACTAGGCTACCCTCCCGCCCCAATTTGATATATATAGGGGGGATATCGGTACAGAGTCAATGTGCGGGGACACTGGTTAGTTGAGGGAAAATGTACATGTAGGTAGAGTTATTAAAGTGATTATGCATAGATTATAACAACAGAGAGTAGCAGCAGTGTAAAATAGGGGGAAAGGTGGGGCCTAGGCACACCTGTATTTGGGGAGTTTCTCCATTCTACTCTGCAGATCCTCTCAAGCTCTGTCAAGTTGGACGGGGAGTGTCACTGCACAGTTATTTTCAGGTCTCTCCAGAGATGTTTGATTGGGTTCAAGTTTGGGCTCTCGCTGGGCCATTCAAGGACATTCAGAGACTTGTCCCAAAGTCACTCCTGCGTTGTCTTGTCTGTGTGCTTAGGGTCGTTTTCCTGTTGGAAGGTGAACCTTCGCCCCAGTCTGAGTTCCTGAGCGCTCTGGAGCAGTTTTATTTTATTTTATCAAGGACCTCTGTACTTTGCTCCGTTCATCTTTCCCTCAATCTTGACTAGTCTCCCAGTAGCTCCCGCTGATAAATATCCCTACAGCATGATGCTGCCACCACCATGCTTCACCGTAGGGATGGAGCCAGATTTCCTCCAGACTTGACACTTGGCATTCAGGCCAAAGAGTTCAATCTTGGTTTCATCAGGCCAGATTAGGTGGTCTTTTTTTAGGTGCCTTTTGGCAAACTCCAAGAGGGCTGTCATGTGCCTTTTACTGAGGATGTCCTGGCCACTCTACCATAAAGGCCTGATTGGTAGAGTGCTGCAGAGATGGTTGTCCTTTTGGAAGGTTCTCCCTTCTCCACAGAGGAACTCTGGAGCTCTGTCAGAGCGACCATCGGGTTCTTGGACACCTGCCTGACCAAGGCCATCTCCCCCGATTGCTCAGTTTGGCCGGGTGGCCAGCTCTAGGAAGAGTATCGGTGGTTCCAAACTTCTCCCGAATAAGAATGATGGCCACTGTGTTCTTGGGGACCTTCAAAGCTGCAGACATGTTTTGGTACCCTTCTCCAAGATATGTGCCTCGACACAATCCTGTCTCGGAGCTCTATGGACAATTCCTTCTACCTCATGGCTTGGTTTTTGCAATTTAATTTACCACAGGTGGACTCTAATCAAGTTGTAGGAACATCTCAAGGATGATCAATGGAAACAGGATGCACCTGAGCTCAATTTCGAGTCTCATAGGGTCTGAATTGTTTTATTTTTTAATACATTTGTAAAGATTTCTAAATATCTGTTTTCGCTTCGTCATTATGGGGGGTATTGTGTGTAGATTGATGAGGAAAAACATTTATTTAATCCATTTTAGAATAAGTTTGTAATGTAACAAAATGTTGAATAAAGGAAGGAGTCTACAAAAGTTTCTGAATGCACTGAATGTAGTCCTCCATATGACCCCTGTGGAATATAAAATGAACTAAGGGAGAGGATTTTATTGGTAACATGAGCCATGTTTTAACAGTATCCTTCATCCCTGGGAAATTGACATGGACAACAGTAGAGATTGGAGGATCAGTTTACAAAACGGATGTTCAGCCTCTTAGTCCACTCAAACAGTACATTGACCTAACTCAACATCAACACTCGCTTGAACAAAATACATTTTCAACTGCAACTGTTAACAGCAAAACAAAATGGCACCAGGTACAGGCCTACAGGGCAAATATTGAACGCCTCAATAAGTTAAACAATGTGACATGTGGCGGTTTATGATCTGTTCACGGGGTTGGTGCCCTTTAGGGTCAGGTCTCTGGGACACCCCGGCACCAAACTCCTCTCGGTCACACACTGAGAACCACCCAGCACCTGGCATCAGCTGGCCTAGCAGGACAGGTGGGGTGACAGTGACCCTGGGACACTGTCCTCATCCCCCAACAAACCCCTTCCTTTAATGACACTAGACTAGAAACAGCTTATATTACAATCAGACAGATACAGTAAGCAAAAAGCCATTTCAATCAATCAGTCAATCAATCTATAAATTACAATAACCAGTTGTCGACCCCAAAGTCCAAGCAGAAGCAGAACCAAAGTGTCCAGGAAAAACTCCCAAGTATGAAGAACCCTAGAGAGGAACCAGGCTTTCCATATGTGAATGAGTAAATGTCATATTTATGATTCTTGTCATAATTGTTTATAGCTAGGCTATATTACTGATGATTGGAAGTGACCTGCAGAATTCGATAGACCATGTCTCTACTGTAGTTGAAAAAGCACTGGATGACCTTTCCTATAAATGATTAGTAGAGAGTCCAAATATATCCTTTGCGGTGGGCTGTCACTGGCATCAGATTTAAAGCCATGCAATGATGGAAACCCCCCTCCGAGGCCCGTCCTCCCTGGATATGGAGAGATGGAGAGGAGTTGACGCGACACATGATCTAGGCATCTACGCCAGCAGCCAAGTCTTCAGCATTCTCACGTCAATGTCTTAGATTTTTTATGATTATTATATTTTTCATCTAAACTACGATTGGACGACAGTAAGCACCAGGGTTCGCTGGGTTCTCATGACGGTGGGTCACGATGACACAGCATGACACAGAGAGGCGTGTTGCGGTCAGATTGGGAATCCAGGGAGAATGTGAGAATGCACCCTCGGTATGGCGCGGCGCAAGGTCACGTTAAGATAAATATACTTAGTGACCTTTTATAGAGTAACGTGTATGATAGCTATTAAGCTATAATCATGATGACGTTGGTCCACACAGTTTCAATTTTAAAAAACGCAAGTCTTCTATACTTCTTTCTCTTATCATGATTACCAAGTATAGTCAAGGAGAATAAGGAATTATTATTGCAGAAACCCAAACTTACTGTTCTAGAAATGTAAGTGTAGCAATCATTTCTCATTCATTCAATCTACCACAGCTGGTACAAATGAAATACAGTTTCAAGTGATTAATATGGCTCTTCTGTCACTGAATCACTTTCTGGTGAAATGGGCTCAATCTATAAATCTCTTTAATACGGATAGGATGCACTGGTCATAAATCTTTTGTACATTTTTTAAAATGTATTATTTTACCTTTATTTAACTAGGCAAGTCAGTTAAGAACAAATTCGTATTTACAATGACGGCCTCCCCTGGCCGAATCCTCCCCTAACCCAGAAGACGCTGGGCCAAATGTTCGCCGCCCTATGGGACTCCCGATCATGGCCGGTTGTGATACAGCCGGGGATCAAACCCGGGTCTTAGAACTCTGCGCCACTCGGTCCCCCCCGGGATGAGATTTTTATATGGGGGCCCATTGAACAACGCATGGGTGGGTGAACTCTGGCTGCTGAACTTATACCTTAAATAACGGCAATAAAAATAAAAGGCTGTACTGTTTCTGGAGATGCTGACGCGTTTCGGACAACACTGCATGGTACTTAGCAACCTCCTCCCATGACAAACGCCCCTTAACATGTGCCGAATACCCAGCATGGCATGCATTCTGCATCTAGGTCCTTTCATTACATCTCCTAAATAAGTCCTGCATTACCTCCGCTCGTCTGGACAGTTATAGGAATGGAACGGTGGGTGTGTCCGAATGGTGTAACTATAGAAACAAACAAACCAAGCTTTTTCTATAACTGTATAACCCCAATGGTTATTTACTTTGTTTCTACGGTTTAAGAAACTATTTCTGTTTCGCTCCAAGTAGGATAGGGTTTCCTCTCTAGTTGTCATCCAACCCAGGCAGTACTGTAGTTCATTATGGACTATTAAATTGTTCCAGGGGTTAAATGCTAAGTAGAAAATGCTAGCAGTGACTGCCAAAAGAGTTGCGCTGAGTGTATGTGCTGCCTGTGGATGCTGCTAATAAGGGTCATTAGCCTAGGATTAGCCTAGCATTAGCACAAGCCTAGCATTAGCCTAGTGTTAGCATTAGCCATAGTTGTTGAGTCACAGTACAGTAACAGTATATAACACATGGCATAGTGCTGACTGACTCATTAGCTTGACTGTACTATATCAATGACCTAGTTGTGTGAGGTTTACCTTCTCTGTTCCCTTGGAACCATGCTCTTAACGATGGCCTTTGGTAAACAGAGAGAGGTTGGGCAGGGGCCAGGGCATTCAGATCCTGCTGCTGCCAGGTCTCACTTCACCATCCTGGGGACAGGCACACGATGACAGACCCTTAATGACCCATGATGGATGGAGAACAAAGCCGAAGTGTATTCTCAAATCCCCCTCTTTCCTCCTCTTTGTCATGCTTGACTTTTGCAGCAGTTGTTCGTTCCACTAAGGTGAAGTCAAATTGAGGTCCAGGCAGAAGCTTACATGACTCATGCTTTCCGGTAATGTATATTTTCCCCATGTTCCAAATTGTCCCATTACAACCATCGAGAGTTTAGGACTTCAAGGTTCTATCTGCATTTTTGTCAAAATTGAATTATTGCCATAGCCTTGTTCTGTTCAATGTTCTCTGCCTATATAGTACTCTAAATACCCCAATTCATGTTGTTAAGTTCCAAAGAATACAAGATACAAATCACTGACACCATTCAAGCCAATGAGGGTTCGGTACTTTAAATCCAATTATCTCAGAATCATCTTTTTGCAGATATAAACTTAAAGGGGATTTTTTTTACTTTAAACTCGGACAAAACAGAGATGCTAGTTCTAGGTCCCAATAAACAAAGAGATCTTCTGTTGGATCTGACAATTAATCTTGACGGTTGTACAGTCGTCTCAAATAAAACTGTGAAGGACCTCGGCGTTACTCTTAAACCCTGATCTCTGTTTTGACGAACATATCAAGAATATTTAAAGGACAGCTTTTTTTAATCTTCGCAACACTGAAAAAATCTGAAACTTTCTGTCCAAAGATTATGCAGAAACATGTATCCATGTTTTTATCCCTTCTAGATTAGACTACGGCAATGCTCTACTTTCCAGCTACCCGGATAAAGCACAAAATAAACATTAGTTAGTGCTAAACACGGCTGCTAGAATCTTGACTAGAACCAAAACATTTGAACATATTACTCCACTGCTAGCCTCTCTACTCTGGATTCCTGTTAAGGCTAGGGCTGATTTCAAGGTTTTTACTGCTAACCTACAAAGCATTACATGGGCCTGCTCCTACCTATTTTTCTGATTTGGTCCTGCCGTACATACCTACACGTACGCTACGGTCACAAGATGCAGGCCTCCTTACTGTCCCTTGAATTTCTAAGAAAACAGCTGGAGGCAGAGCTTTATAGAGCTCAATTTTTATAGAATGGTCTGCCTATCCATGCAAAAGATGCAGACTAGGTCTCGACCTTTAAGTCTTTATTAAAGACTCATCTCTTCAGTAGGTCCTATGATTGAGTGTAGTCTGGCTCAGGAGTTTGAAGGTGAACGGAAAGGCACTGGAGCGATTACTGCCCCTTGCTGTCTCTGCCTGGCTGGTTCCCCTCTCTCACTGGCTTACTGGTGCTCTTCCATGCTGTCCCTAGGAGGGGTGGGTCACTTGAGTGAGTTGAGTCACTGACGTGATCTTCCTGTCCGGGTTGGCGTCCCCCTTGGGTTCGTGCCGTGGGCGACATCTTCATGGGCTGTACTCGGCCTTGTCTCAGGGTAGTAAGTTGGTGGTTGAAGATATCTCTCTATTGGTATGGGGGCTGTACTTTGGCAAAGTGGGTGGGGTTATATCCTGCCTAGTTGGCCCTTTCCAGGGGTATCGTCGGACGGGGCCACAGTGTCTCCCGACCCCTCCTGTGTCAGCCTCCAGTATTTATGCTGCAATACTTTGTGCGGGGGGCTAGGGTCAGTCTGTTTTATCTCCTGTCTTATCCGGTGTCCTGTGTGAATTTAAGTATGCTCCCTCTAATTCTCTCTCTCTCTTTTTCTATCTTTCTCCTTCTCTCTCTCTCTTTCTCTCTGAGGACCTAAGCCCAAGGACCATGCATCAAGCCTGCCTGGCCTGATGACTCCTTGCTGTCCCCAGTCCACCTGATCGT
The DNA here is from genome assembly GCF_018296145.1 of Oncorhynchus tshawytscha. Lineage (NCBI taxonomy): Eukaryota > Metazoa > Chordata > Actinopteri > Salmoniformes > Salmonidae > Oncorhynchus > Oncorhynchus tshawytscha. The sequence goes on along the minus strand of NC_056462.1, from coordinate 15,257,313 downwards.
GCTGCTGCTCCAGTTTCAACTGTTCTGCCTGTGGCTATGGAACCCTGACGTGTTCACCAGACGTGGTACTTTGTCCCGGACCTGCTGTTTTGGACTCTCTCTCTCTACCGAACCTGCTGTCTCTAACTCTGAATGATCGGCTATGAAAAGCTAAGTGACATTTACTCCTGAGGTGCTGACCTGTTGCACCTTCTACAACCATTGTGATTATTATTATCTGACTCTGCTGGTCATCTATGAACATTTGAACATCTTGGCCGTGTACTGTTATAATTTCCAACCGGTATAGCCAGAAAAGGACTGGCCACCCCTTAGAGCCTGGTTCCTCTCTAGGTTTCTTACTCGGTTCCGACCTTTCTAGGGACCTTTTCCTAGCCACTGTGCTTCTACATCTGCATTGCTTGCTGTTCGGGGTTTTAGGCTTTTAGGGTTTCTTTACAGCATTTTGTGACATTGGTTGATGTAAAAAGGGCTTGATAATCCCAAGTGCTCACATAATTTTGTCTTTATCTCCCATGAATTTGATTTACAGAAGTCCCTAACAAATGACTAGTCATGCATATACATTGCCAAACATCTATCATGTACACTGAGTACACCAAACATTAGGAACACCTCCCTAATATTGAGTTGGGATATTAAGAGTAACCTGGCAAAAGAATATAAAGAAAAATCATTTAATTATATAATCTACATTCATGTGGAAAAAAAGGTGCTATCTGGAACCTATAAAAGGGTTCTCCGGCTGTCCCCATAGGATAACCCTTTTTGGTTCCAGGTGGAACCCTTTTAGGTTCCATATAGACCCTTTCCACAGAGGGTTCTACATGACACCCAAAAGGTTTCTACCTGGATCCAAAAAGGCTTCTCCTATGGGGACAGCCGGAGAACCCTTTTGGAACCCTTTTTTTCTAAGAGTGTAGGCTACCATATAGTGTATGCTACCATATAGTGTAGGCTACCATATAAGGACATAAACATTTGTTTTACTTTAGCATTATATATGTCTGTAAATTCCTAACCATGTCCATGACACCACTTACTTCTGCGTACTGCTGTGTGCTGAAGCACCACCACCTCGACGTGTAGGTTGTCTGGTCATATCTGTCACACTGTGTTCACGCCATGTTTAAAAACATTCTTTGCATTCTCAACAAGTCCGTAAAGTTTATAGCACTTGAACATCTCATAACCTCTACATCATGGTGTTGATGAATGGGTTGTTACAGCTGCACGGGACAGTTGTGGACATGCATCCCTGTAGGCCAATATCAGTAGTGAAGGGGAGTAACGATACTGGTAGAGGACATACTGTTATTTTACTAGGCTGCACAGTGCTCACCTTTGCGCCATCAAAGCTGCTGTGCTAACAGACGACAAATTATAGTGTCAATGCATTCTGGCTGTTCGTGACAGAGGCTGCCTTTACACAGGCATCCCAATACTGATTTGTGTTTCACTGATTGGTCTTTTGACCAATCAGATTAGTTCTGAAAAAGATCTGATGTGAAAATATCTGAGGTGATTTGTAAATGACCAATTAACAGAAAATGATCCGAATTTGTCTGCCTGTAAAAAGCCCTAATCACCACAGTTTTGCACTCAAGTGAGCAAAAGTCAGGACTGTTAATAAGTGTGAAGCAGATGCTGAGGTGGAGGATCGGACAGTGAGGAGACAGAAAGGATGTTCTGATGCTCACCACTCAGAGGCTTTTATTTACAATATTGAACAGGTGCAGGTGCAGGACAAAAATATACGTTGTACAGAAAATAACAAACAGGACGTTGACAAAGATTTGAAAAAAATAAAATATCAAAGATATTCTCAGTAAAAACTATTCAGGCAACAACTATTTGCCCATAACAAAACTCAGGTATGGCTCTACTCTAGCCAACCTGCTACCTGCCCAGCCTGCACTCTCCTAGGCAAAGGCAAATTGAGCACCTAAGTACTCTTTAAAGAGTCTTTCTCAAACCAATCATTTGTTTCAGTGTCATTGTCTAGAAGTCACAGACAATAAGGCAATGGCAAATACTCAGCACCTTCATACTTCACACTAAATTCAGTCGCCTCATACTTAGATCTTGTCATAGAAAATCCTACTTCAGTGAACCCATGGGCCCTGGCACTTCTAGTGGAAAACCTGGAACTGTAGGCTACATGAGGGTCAAACCCTGCATCTTGGGGGAAGAGGGAAGGGGACAGTACAGTTGCAGTGGAGTGGAATGTTTTCTTAGTTGTGGATGGAGTGTCCTATATAGCAGAGCTGGGTCTGCAGCTGCTGTCCAGGCATAAGCCATGCACCCTGCCGGGACGCTGTCTGCCACAGTTACAGTATATTACATAGGAATGTTACACTGTACTGTGTCGTTGAATGACCAGACTAGCCCACTTGTCCATGCTGTCCCCATTCTGTCAGGTATAAAGTTACTTTAATGGCTTACACTCGTGGGAATTGGCCTATATGGATCGGGCGAAATGAAAATGTTTCTTACAGAAGAAATATGGAAAGCGTATGTTAGACTAAAAGGACAAAACAGTCAATCTGACACAAGACTGAATCCAAACATTACAGTGTTGATGTCCCATTGAATATTCATGGGACATTTGGGGTAGGTATAACATAAGACAAAAAAAAAGACCCCAAAAAAGTGTTTGAGTGAGAGGACTAACTGGTTTCTTTCCCCAGGTGGCCACACACCTCTCCAAAGTAACGTCGATGCACTTTTATGACTCACAGAGTCTTTACCTATAAGTTGTTGTTTTGTCAGCTCTCCTAGCTGCTGTTGAGGAACTAGAGCAAGCAGACTTGTTGAACACTGACCCGTATTTGTCATTTTGTTTGTGTATAAAGTATTTGGCAACAAGAATTTTAAAATAAATCAAAATCACTGTAATTTCAATGGTCTTGTTATCATTGCAATAGTAACATATTATATCCTTCTTGTTAAAAACATGAGTAGTGTTCAAATCGGTAAATACACGGTAAATACGTATTCAGGAAGGTTTCCCCAAAGATCTATCACAGATTGACATTTGTTGAACACATTCGTGAGTAAGATTTTCACCTTTTTCGCAGAAAACGCAGATATCATCAATAGATGTAGAAACGAGCTCATTCTGTTCAGAACAACCCAGGGTATGACGCCATGTCATCTTGTAACTGTACATCAAGCTTAGTGATCATAAACGTTGACTCTGTGTATGACATGAGTTTTATGACATGGAAATGTGAAGCATACATTTGGACTAACTGGTGTTTGGCTTGTATGACATCAAACCGGTATATTTATTATAATCCTAATCACCTCGTCTTTCAAAATACATGGAGTCCTCTTTATTTACAGCATTTCTCTCACTCAGACAACACAATTTTGTTGTTGTTGCGTGCGGTGTTCAAATTCAGAACCGCTGTCAGTCAAAACCAATACTGAACTGTGAAGTGGAGACCTTGAACTCTGACTCCATGTATAGCATGTTACTGTATAGCCATCGCGTCCAATTTAAACGCTTATCAGTGTCCAAATATGCTATTTTGAATCCGTGTACACACCTTTAAATTAGTGGATTTGGCTATTTCAGACACCCGTTGATGATAGGTGTATAAAATCGAGCACACAGTCATGCAATATTCATAAACAAACACTGGCAGTAGAATGGCCTTATTGAATAGCTCAATGACTTTCAATGTGACACCATCATAGGATGCCACCTTTCCAGTCAGTTCGTCAAATTTCAGCCCTGCTAGAGATGCCTCTGTCAACTGTAAGTGCTGTTATTGTGAAGTGGAAACTTCTAGGAGCAACAACGGCTCAACCGCGAAGTGGTAGGGCACACAAGCTCACAGAACGGGACTGCTTCATGAAATGGATTTCCATAGGAGAGCATCTGCACACAACCCTAAGATCACCATGCGCAATGCCAAACGTTGGCTGGAGTGGTGTAAAGCTCGCTGCTTTTGGACTCTGGAGCAGTGGAAACGCTTTCTCTGGAGTGATGAATCACGCTTCACCATCTGGCAGTCCGACGGACGAATCTGGGTTTGGCGGATGCCAGGAGAATGCTACCTGCCCCAATGCATAGTGCCAACTGTAGGAGGAATAATGGTAATGGGGCTGTTTTTCATGTTTTGGGCTAGGACCCTTAGTTCCAGTGAAGGGAAATCTAACGCTACAGCATATAATGACATTCTAGACCATTTTGTGCTTCCAACTTTGTGGCAACAGTTTGGGGAAATCCCTTTCCTGTTTCAGCATGACAATGCCCCCTTTCGTAAACAGAGATCCATACAGAAATGGTTTGTCGAGATCGGTGTGAAAGAACTTAACTGGCCTGCACAGCCCTGACCTCAATCCCATCAACCACCTTTGGAACGTCGACTGTGAGCCAGGTCTTATTGCCCAACATTAATGGCTGACCGCACTAATGCTCTTGTGGCTGAAAGGAAGCAAGTCCCCGCAGCAATGTTCCAGCATCTAGTGGAAACCCTTCCTAGAATAGTGGAGGCTGTTATAGCAGCAAAAGGGGGGACCAACTCCATATTAATGCCCATGATTTTGGAATGAGATGTTCGAACGAGCAGGTGTCCACATACTTTTGGTCATGTAGTGTATGTTTAGAAGTTCTAATATACCAGATTCTGAACAGGGAGAAGTTCTAGTGGCCACCTTCTTGCCCTGATCACCTCTGATAAGCCCCCCTCCACATCCTCAGAATAGCACCCAGAAAGAGGGTCCACCATAACCCCTTTCTCTTTGCTTTCACCCTTTGACGCAAGCATCCGAATCATCCGGCCCTCCTGTAAAAATAAACAGCGTATAAATAGGGGATACCAAGAAGGATCCGAATACATTTGGATCCAGTTCAGTTCAGGAGGAGGATGGGAGGAGGAGGGTAGTATTCTGCCTCCTTTAGCTGGTTGGCGCGAGGCCCCAATGACTGTGGTCAGGTTTGAAGGGTATGAGCCTGCATTCCAGTGCCTCTCCTGCCGTCACAAACTCACCACAAGGCCCAACGCAGCATTTCAGCTCTTAATGGTGGATTAAGATGTAAAAACCACCCGATTGGTCCGCTGGCTGTAGGGACTGGTGTTATCACCTGGCGTTGTCACTAGGCAGAACGGGACAGAAGCCCTGGAGACAAGCTTCATATAGCACCTGGAACAGGCCCAAAAACTAGGCACTAGATGGGTGGTACTATAACTACATTACATAAGACTTTAAAAAGTATGTATGATCACGATAGTCAAAAGTAAGCGTTAATGCACAAGACTTTGCATTGTTAGGGAATAACTACAGCTCCATCGGTGTGAGAAGGCACACGGGCGAAGGACTTCACCCTGAAGGAGTTGTAGCTACAATGTCATGGTCCATCCATGTTCCAAGGCTATATTCAAGGTGATGATGAGCTGGCTATTGAACGCCAGTCCAGCTTAAAGAGCCCTGCTAGAGACTTGAGGGACTGCTGCACTGCAGTCCCAGGAATGTGTGGCAGAGTGTCAGGGAATTCCTGTCTTTTAACGCTGTCACTTTGAAGCGAACACATTTTGCACCTGTAGCCCGTGTTTACACTTACCAAAACCTGACCGGCTGGACCGGAGGTGGGATGCTGGACAGTTGGCCGGTCAGCAAGGAGAAATGACATGTTTGAGACTATGGGAACCGTGATAAAATGACAGCTTTTTTAAAAAGGTTTCTTGAAATGTTTTTTCCCCCTTGAATAATCTGAGAGAAGGAAGTGTTGTCTCCACGCTTTTAGAAAAACCACAACTAGATGCTGCAGATGTTTTTGATCGATTTATTAAAAATGTACAAACAAGAGAAACAGGTGTTCTAGACAGAGCATTATTTATTGAAACGTCTTCTAGACAACTTAGCTTTTTACATTTTATTTGTGTCAAGATTTCAGACTTAAAAAATATTGTGACACACTACATTGGGATGTTTGTGAATGAGTGTGTAGAAAGAGGATAAACTATCCTTTAAAGGAAATAGTTTGCAATTGTTGCCCATGTCCCACCTCTCCCAGCTGTTTCTCCCTAAAGACATACTTCCTATTACACCTCTCCCAGCTGTTTCTCCCTAAAGACATATTTCCTATTACACCTCTCCCAGCTGTTTCTCCCTAAAGACATATTTCCTATTACACCTCTCCCAGCTGTTTCTCCCTAAAGACATATTTCCTATTACACCTCTCCCAGCTGTTTCTCCCTAAAGACATTACACCTCTCCCAGCTGTTTCTCCCTAAAGACATATTTCCTATTACACCTCTCCCAGCTGTTTCTCCCTATTACACCTCTCCCAGCTGTTTCTCCCTAAAGACATATTTCTTTACCCTCTCCCAGCTGTTTCTCCCTATTACACCTCCCTAAAGACTCCCAGCTGTTTCTCCCTAAAGACATATTTCCTATTACACCTCTCCCAGCTGTTTCTCCCTAAAGACATACTTCCTATTACACCTCTCCCAGCTGTTTCTCCCTAAAGACATACTTCCTATTACACCTCTCCCAGCTGTTTCTCCCTAAAGACATACTTCCTATTACACCTCTCCCAGCTGTTTCTCCCTAAAGACATACTTCCTATTACACCTCTCCCAGCTGTTTCTTTCTGTCATAGCGAAGCTATATCACAGTATCACTTTAATTTCCCCTGGATCATGAACCAACACTGCTATCTTCTTAGCTAAATTGTTTATAGACAGAGAAAACATCAACTTAATCAACTAGCCTATATAATATGAATTGAAAGAAATACTTTGTTTTCAGGCGTTTCCGATGACTTGACCTTTTACTTCACGTTTTTTCTTCAGCCTAAAGAACACAAAGAAAACAACGTGGAAGTCAGCATGAGGTCAGTGGGTCACGATTCAAATGGTTCATTTTGTTGTGCAGAACAGTTATTCATCTGTAAAGCTCTTAGCTTCAACCTTTGCTAATCCTGCTTTGTAATCGATAGAGCGTCACGATGGGGAGATCAAACTGGGCCACCTTTCAGGGCTTTTTAACTTTCTCCTCAGTTTTCTCCATCTATATTTCTACCTGGCTGGATTTTCCTGGAAAGTTGTGTCCTTAGTCATCCTGTGACACCACTATCCTTGCTCTCATCAACTATAACCCCCTGCCATACCTTCTGCTTTGACCATGTTTACGTGGCCTCTGACCTTTGCTGAAACATCTGTTTGCGGGACAGGATACCGGACATGGGGAAAAAAACAACAACTATTGAATTGATTTATGATGACCCTTTTATGGATTCTTCGAACCGGTGTATGCCCCCTAGGTGTGAAGACCGTGGAGTTGAGGTGGTTCAACTCCTTAAAAAGCCATTGATGACTTCGACTAGATTAACTTTTAGATTGACAAAAAGCTGCGTGTACAGATTTCATACATAAAACTCCTACATACCCAAATAAGAATTGAAGGCAGCTAACAGATGCTTATTGGATATCTATGGAGTGGAGTACATCACCAAATCAATGGAAACAGACCATGCTGTAGGAGTGTCTCATCCTCACAGCTCTTATATCCTGCCGTTGCACTTTCAAATGTGACCCCCCCCCCGGTAATCTCAAATGCATGCAATAAAAAGGAGACCAGGTAACAGAGAACAGCTTTATGTGATTACTAAGAGGCTGATTGCATATTGCAGAGCTTATGTGATTACTAAGGGTCTGATTGCATATTGCAGGACAGGTGAGCTCTCGCACAGCTCTGGCTGGGCTAAACTGAGCTAAAGTTGAGCCATATAGGAACAGATAGGGATCTGTGTGGAGAGAACCCCCAGTTAGGCAGTTACTATAGTGAAGGAGAAACCTAGTCACTGAAAGGCTTGACATTCCACTGGGGATTTAGTGACTCTGGGGGAAATGCTACTAAGGCTAACCTGAGTCCAGCGAGAGACTACCACCTCCTCAATCTGGTCTCTGAACAAGAGCTCAAATGCTGGGTTACAAAAGTAGTGATTACATTTGATTAGATTGCTCACATTGTAGTAAGGCCTAGGAGTCAAGTGTTTGAACTGTAGCGGAGGTAAGTTTCCACCTATCATTTTGTTAACGGATAGTAATAGACCAAAACCTCAGCCGGTTTTCAGTCTCATTACCTACAACATGCATTAACCTGTTTACTACCTTCACCTTTACCCCCCTCTAAAAACAGGTGGAAACTAAGTGAAATCCGAAATCCTTTGTCCTAAACTGACTATATACCTGTTTTATTATTGCTTTATGACATCACAGAGGGAAAGTTTCAAACATGACAATTTATCACCGCTCTTTCCATCTCCTCTGGGCTTTTACAGCGTGCAGTAAAGCAGATCTGGCCTTTTGGAAACGTCCACTCGTCATCACAATGGTCTCCTCTAAACTACCTGTTCCACGCAGTCAATATTCCTACACTGCATGGTAGAATACAATAGAACTGTAATTGTCCATTTTGTCATAAAGACATTTTTGTCCATAAAGACGTTTGTGGAAACACTTTGAATGAAAGGGCAATGCATGTGTCTAAGCTAATTACCTACCTATTAGTATGGGCATGTAAAACCGCAAAATAACCAATGAGAGAAAATAACTAGGGAAGCAAAAACTGTTTGATCTGACAGATTAACAACTGAAAGGTTAAGTGCTGAAAAGTTTAATAGCTAATCGTAATAGCTTTTAGGTCAAAGCAATGCAGCGATTTACTACATATTTAGTATGCAGTTGTTAATATCAATGTGAAAGCTTGCTGAGGAAGAACACAACCGCAAGTTCAATTAAAGGTACAGTGTTTCTTCTAATGGGTTTATGTGCAATATATGCATAGTGCATTACATTAACAACAACAAAAGCCAAATTCATTATAGTCATGAATATGCACAGCCCTGCGTCAACTTGCATTACTGTTTCTCAACTAGTCACATTTCACTATCAAACATCCCCATTTTAAAACCACCATAAACACACATCAAAATGTAGCAATAGTGGCAGAAGTGTAACATACCTAAAGCTTTAATTTAAAGTAAACTGTTCTTACACCTGGAGAGTGGGGAGAAAAGTCCCCCAACTGCGATGACAAACACACTGAAAGACACAGGCATATTAAGCCGTGGTGTGACTCGTCAGTTTGGGCCTGAGGAAGGAATGTTGGAGGTTGGAGCTGATGCTTGAGGCGATACCAGCAGGTGAATGTCCATCTTTCACCAAGTCTCTGATCACTGTAGGCCCAGAGGCCCGGAGAGTAGGTTCGACCCAGGAGGAGTGGACAGGAATGCTAAAACAACCCATTTTGTTGGATGGGGACACCGGCTGAAAATACAACAAGCAGAAGATGGTGACAGGTCTATCCCTTACATACTATTGAAGTCACAGACAGTATAACATTATGGGGATGGACATTCAACTGTTATGGCTGCTGCTCCTTCCAAACAGTGTGCCTCCAGGACAGAATCTGACCACATAGGGACTGTCAATGAGATCAGAACGATGACTGGTTTGGTACTGTGACGTCAGTCCATCCAGAGATAGTAAGATAGTTTGAAATACCATGCTCTCTCTTGACTGATGTAGAGATTTGGTTATGGCTCATGAGAATAGAAATACCTTATCAGGAACTAAGACTAAATCCATCCACAGTACTTATTGCTTTGTACATAGAAAGGTAACAGTATTTGTGAATGAGTGTGGAGAAGGCATCACCAGGGCCCAGTTATCTATCTAGATTTCACCTATCGGATAGGATTAAATGCATAGAAATAGAATGAATAGAACATAGTAATTATTGATTTGAATTGGGACACCCGTTCTATAAATTTAAATGGTATCCGATTGCCAAAATCCGGCTAGATAACTTTTGAAAAACTGAGCCTAGGGGCTCTAGAGGAGCTGAAAGGATCGGCCACTTCCCTAATCCGGCATTTGGCAGGCGGACTCAATTCCCCGGAGATTATCTGGATAATCCTGCCCCAGGGGAATTCTGTTCAGTAAACAAAGCCTGACATTAGTTCTGCTGACTACTAGAGACGTTCGACTAACTGCACCTCCCAACTCCCCACAAATGATTTTCTGAACTCTTAGTAGGTACTCAAAGCACTGACTGTTTGTAAAACAACTGGAAGTGACAGATGGTGTTGGTCAGAGGAACTGTAAGGGTTTTGTTCAATGGCTGGATTATTGTCCTTCATTGTTAGTCTAGGATACCAGATTTCAACTTCAGAGTATAGATACGTATAGATCTTAATTTGATCACCCTGTTGCAGGAGAACTTTCCTGCAATGCATGACATTTAAAACTCGTGGACTATTTGAGGTTCAAAAAGGTTTAGTAATTCCACAATGAAATTTCAGAGTTGATTTTCCCTTACGAAACATGTATTTACCCCTACAAAAATGTAGATGAATTATAATCCACATTTCCTGTTGCAAACGGTCTCAAATTAAGATCCTACATCTTCAATAGTCTCCTTTGTAAAGCTCAATGGAACATCCGGATGCAATAATAGAATAGAGTAGTAGCCTCTATCTCTAGGAATAGTGTCTGGGCAAAGTGGGCATCACATCATAGCATGCTACCAGATCACACACACAATGTCAAGTGCTGCTGCTAGCCGCAATGAAGATAGGTGCTATTCGGAAAACCCTGTGTCGAACAACTGGTCCCTATTTAGAGAGCTGGGTGATCCCTGATAAGCTAAGCTACCAAGGTGTAAATACCATTTCCATATAGCATATCAAACTTATAGCCATATTATTTTATTGCCATTGCCTTTCTATCGTCTGCTTTCCTTTGTTGACAGACCGGTATTATTATTATTATTATTATTATAATAAAGCGAAGTCAATAATGGTGTGTGTCTTACAGCACTTGGCAACCAGCTGTCTGCTAGCATGGCGGGAATACAAGAGAGAGAAGGGAAAATGTGACAGCTACGGTGGAACTCTTGGGAAGAGTCTAAAATAAACACTCAAAAAAGGTCAGAGGTCACCGTCCTCTGACATCCATCAAAGATGGGTAAGGTAGAGGGTATGGTGAACAGTGAAATGGTAAATGTGAGCTCTTAAGAATTATCTTCCTTTACTTGGCTTGTGTGTGTGTGTGGCATCTTTTTATTTTATAGGTGCAATATGCAGAAATCGCTCTTCCATTTCCTGGTTGCTAAAATTCTAATAGTTCGCCTAATTTTAGTTTATGTGACCAAACAAGCAATGTATAGTGTAGAGTGTATAGTGTATAGTGTAGAGTGTATAGTGTAGAGTGTATAGTGTAGAGTGTATAGTGTATAGTGTATAGTGTATAGTGTAGAGTGTATAGTGTATAGTGTAGAGTGTATAGTGTATAGTGTATAGTGTATAGTGTATAGTGTGTAGGGTATAGTGTATAGTGTATAGTGTATAGTGTATAGTGTATAGTGTATAGTGTATAGTGTATAGTGTATAGTGTATAGTGTATAGTGTATAGTGTATAGTGTATAGTGTATAGTGTATAGTGTATAGTGTATAGTGTATAGTGTATAGTGTATAGTGTATAGTGTATAGTGTATAGTGTATAGTGTAGTGTATAGTGTAGAGTGTGTATAGTGTATAGTATAGTGTAGTGTATAGTGTAGAGTGTATAGTGTAGAGTGTATAGTGTAGAGTGTATAGTGTAGAGTGTATAGTGTAGAGTGTATAGTGTATAGTGTATAGTGTATAGTGTATAGTGTATAGTGTATAGTGTAGAGTGTATATAGTGTATAGTGTATAGTGTATAGTGTATAGTGTAGAGTGTATAGTGTAGAGTGTATGTAGTGTAGAGTGTATAGTGTAGAGTGTATAGTGTAGAGTGTATAGTGTAGAGTGTATAGTGTAGAGTGTATAGTGTAGAGTGTATAGTGTATAGTGTAGAGTGTATAGTGTAGAGTGTATAGTGTAGTGTAGAGTGTATAGTGTAGAGTGTGTAGAGTGTATAGTGTATAGTGTATAGTGTAGTGTATAGTGTATAGTGTATAGTGTATAGTGTAGTGTATAGTGTATAGTGTAGAGTGTATAGTGTAGTGTAGTGTATAGTGTAGAGTGTATAGTGTATAGTGTATAGTGTAGAGTGTATAGTGTAGAGTGTATAGTGTATAGTGTATAGTGTATAGTGTATAGTGTATAGTGTATAGTGTATAGTGTATAGTGTATAGTGTATAGTGTATAGTGTATAGTGTATAGTGTAGTGTATAGTGTATAGTGTATAGTGTATAGTGTAGAGTGTATAGTGTAGAGTGTATAGTGTATAGTGTAGAGTGTGTATAGTGTAGAGTGTATAGTGTAGTGTATAGTGTAGAGTGTATAGTGTAGAGTGTATAGTGTGTATAGTGTAGAGTGTATAGTGTAGTGTATAGTGTAGAGTGTATAGTGTAGAGTGTATAGTGTAGAGTGTATAGTGTAGAGTGTATAGTGTAGAGTGTATAGTGTAGAGTGTATAGTGTAGAGTGTATAGTGTAGAGAGTGTATAGTGTAGAGTGTATAGTGTAGAGTGTATAGTGTAGAGTGTATAGTGTAGAGTGTATAGTGTAGTGTATAGTGTATAGTGTATAGTGTATAGTGTATAGTGTAGAGTGTATAGTGTAGAGTGTATAGTGTATAGTGTAGAGTGTAGAGTGTAGTGTAGTGTAGAGTGTATAGTGTATAGTGTATAGTGTATAGTGTATAGTGTATGTAGTGTAGAGTGTATAGTGTATAGTGTAGAGTGTATAGTGTAGAGTGTAGTGTATAGTGTAGAGTGTAGTGTAGTGTATAGTATAGTGTAGAGTGTATAGTGTAGAGTGTAGAGTGTATAGTGTATAGTGTATAGTGTAGTGTATAGTGTATAGTGTATAGTGTAGAGTGTATAGTGTAGAGTGTATAGTGTATAGTGTAGTGTATAGTGTAGAGTGTGTAGTGTATAGTGTAGTGTATAGTGTAGAGTGTATAGTGTATAGTGTATAGTGTATAGTGTATAGTGTATAGTGTATAGTGTAGAGTGTATAGTGTAGAGTGTAGAGTGTAGAGTGTATAGTGTAGAGTGTATAGTGTAGAGTGTATAGTGTAGAGTGTATAGTGTATAGTGTATAGTGTATAGTGTATAGTGTAGTGTATAGTGTAGAGTGTATAGTGTAGAGTGTATAGTGTAGAGTGTATAGTGTAGAGTGTATAGTGTAGAGTGTATAGTGTAGAGTGTATGTAGAGTGTATAGTGTAGTGTATAGTGTAGAGTGTATAGTGTAGAGTGTATAGTGTAGAGTGTATAGTGTAGAGTGTATAGTGTATAGTGTAGTGTAGTGTAGTGTAGTGTATGTAGTGTATAGTGTAGAGTGTATAGTGTAGAGTGTATAGTGTAGAGTGTATAGTGTGTATAGTGTAGAGTGTATAGTGTAGAGTGTATAGTGTGTATAGTGTAGAGTGTATAGTGTAGAGTGTATAGTGTAGAGTGTATAGTGTAGAGTGTATAGTGTAGAGTGTATAGTGTATAGTGTATAGTGTAGTGTATAGTGTATAGTGTAGAGTGTATAGTGTATGTAGTGTATAGTGTATAGTGTAGTGTATAGTGTAGAGTGTATAGTGTAGAGTGTATAGTGTAGAGTGTATAGTGTAGTGTAGTGTATAGTGTAGAGTGTATAGTGTAGAGTGTATAGTGTATAGTGTATGTAGTGTATAGTGTATAGTGTAGTGTAGTGTATAGTGTAGTGTAGTGTATAGTGTAGAGTGTATAGTGTATAGTGTAGTGTATAGTGTATGTATAGTGTATAGTGTATAGTGTAGAGTGTATAGTGTATAGTGTATAGTGTATAGTGTAGAGTGTATAGTGTAGTGTAGTGTGTATAGTGTAGAGTGTATAGTGTAGAGTGTATAGTGTATAGTGTATAGTGTATAGTGTAGAGTGTATAGTGTAGAGTGTATATAGTGTAGAGTGTATAGTGTATAGTGTAGTGTAGTGTATAGTGTAGAGTGTATAGTGTATAGTGTAGAGTGTATAGTGTATAGTGTATAGTGTATAGTGTATAGTGTATAGTGTATAGTGTATAGTGTATAGTGTAGAGTGTATAGTGTAGAGTGTATAGTGTATAGTGTAGTGTATAGTGTATAGAGTGTAGAGTGTATAGTGTATAGTGTAGAGTGTATAGTGTATAGTGTAGAGTGTATAGTGTATAGTGTAGAGTGTAGAGTGTAGAGTGTAGAGTGTATAGTGTATAGTGTATAGTGTATAGTGTAGTGTAGTGTAGAGTGTATAGTGTAGAGTGTATAGTGTATGTATAGTGTATAGTGTATAGTGTATAGTGTATAGTGTATAGTGTAGAGTGTATAGTGTATAGTGTAGAGTGTATAGTGTATAGTGTAGAGTGTATAGTGTATGTATAGTGTAGAGTGTATAGAGTGTATAGTGTATATAGTGTGTATAGTGTATAGTGTAGAGTGTATAGTGTAGTGTATAGTGTATAGTGTAGAGTGTATAGTGTAGTGTAGAGTGTATAGTGTATAGTGTATAGTGTATGTATAGTGTATAGTGTAGAGTGTATAGTGTATAGTGTAGAGTGTATAGTGTAGAGTGTATAGTGTATAGTGTATAGTGTATAGTGTAGAGTGTATAGTGTATAGTGTATAGTGTAGTGTATGTAGTGTATAGTGTATAGTGTAGAGTGTATAGTGTATAGTGTAGAGTGTATAGTGTAGAGTGTATAGTGTATAGTGTATAGTGTATAGTGTATAGTGTATAGTGTATAGTGTATAGTGTATAGTGTAGAGTGTATAGTGTATAGTGTAGTGTATAGTGTATAGTGTATAGTGTATAGTGTATAGTGTATAGTGTAGAGTGTAGAGTGTAGAGTGTATAGTGTAGAGTGTATAGTGTAGAGTGTATAGTGTATAGTGTATAGTGTAGAGTGTATAGTGTATAGTGTATAGTGTATAGTGTATAGTGTATAGTGTATAGTGTAGAGTGTATAGTGTATAGTGTATAGTGTATAGTGTATAGTGTAGAGTGTATAGTGTATAGTGTATAGTGTATAGTGTATAGTGTATAGTGTATAGTGTATAGTGTATAGTGTATAGTGTAGAGTGTATAGTGTATAGTGTATAGTGTATAGTGTATAGTGTAGAGTGTATAGTGTAGAGAATCATTATACCATCTATACCGCTGTGAAATACCTTATGAAAATACAAAAAAATATGTTCTGTTTGAAGCTGGTGTATGAAACAAAGTAAAATTCGCAACAACGAAAGGTAAGAATAGAAATATTGCACCTAGAACATATCTACCACTTCTTAGAGTTGAGAACGACACATTTCTATGTGAATTTTGTTGTGTCCCCCAAACAGTTACATATTGCAGCTTTAAGTGAGTGCAGGTCTAGATGTTCCTCGAGGACAATTCCCTCTAGCTCAACCTCTGCATGGACATGTCTCAGTGACCACTAAAGAATGTGGGTGTGTCTCCTAGGACACAGGGAGTACATCACTCTCCTCCTTGTGTTCAGCGTATACCCTTTAATTAGGTTGCGCTGACCTCTGACCTTTTCATTTAGCTTCCACCGCAAAGGGTCACTGAAGGTCAAGGAACCCAAGCAGGAAGTTGGACCGACCCCACCTAGCGGTTTTGTGATGTGGAGACAAGTTCAGGAAGTGAACATGTGAGATGTGTGTGGTATTATACAAACTAGATCTGACTGACCTCTGGACCAGATAGCAGTGGTAAAAGCACCGCCGATATGACTAATGGGTTGGGGCATGGTTTCACGTCACATAAAGGAGAGATACTTCCTTTCATAAAGAGAGGCACAGTATAGTGTGTAAAAATATCACGGACCAGGGCTAGCAATAAAGCTAAGGAACAAGGCTAATCAGCTTACTACGCAACAAGAGTTTGATAGCAATGGAAGGCTATATTTTAGGCGACTATATGAGTATGATTAAACAGCTAAACTATAATTCAAACAGAGTGAGAGAGAGAGAGAAAGAGAGAGAAAGAGAGAAAGAGAGAAAGAGAACGAGAAAGAGACAGTGGTTGGAGGAGGTTGGAGTTCCTCATTGGTTATAGATAGCTCTCAAGCATCTGTTTGACTTGACCCCATTTGTCAAGGTTTCAGCTTCTTCTACAAAGGCAAGCCATGACCACATAATGGGGCTTGCTTTCAAAACAACCTGCCTCTAAATTGTTTGGAAAGCCATGTCCTCTAGCACAGGCTACACATGAAGGTTGACATGGTGTTAACATTGGTGGAGATCCATAATAGTCAATGAGCCTAACGGTATCTAAACTAGCTAAGGGGTTATCTGAATTTTGTCTTTGATTGACTTGTATACTTAGGGTTGTTATAGCAAACAACTGCCACTAAATCAACTGGCTGAACTAGCAAATGTTTTTTTCACTCAGTTATTGGATTTTTCACAAGATGAATTTGACACCCAGGATGCTCTGACCTCTGCCACAGAAAGGGATAGTGTTTCAATAGCGAGCAGCTAGCTAGCTACATTAGCTACATTCCACCCACACCAGCAGCTGTGTACGGTACTGTGAGGCAGGGCTGCATCCTAACGTTTAAATATAGTAATGGTTAAATACACTAATGGTTTCACTGAGTGTTGGTAAAACCTTTCTTTTAAAAATACATTTAAAAAACAGGAAAAGGGCGAAGGGCAAAGGGCTACGACCAGGTCATGACAGATGCGAAGCTAACAGGAAGCCTTGGGTGAGCCAAATGTTTATAGTACATTAATTAGCACCTGTAAGTGGCCCTCTTGTAAATTTACCCTCTTGCATTCTAAACACATTTAGATGGTCCGAAACACACCTGACCGCTAAAGCCAAAGGAAAAGACAGCTGGGTTGCAGTTGTAGGAAGTGTTTCTGTTTACCAAAAAAAGTGAATATACTCCCACGTGGAATATTTATTTATTTATTTAACCTTTATTAAACTAGGCTAGTCAGTAAAGAACGAATTATAATTTACAACGACGGCCTACCAAAAGGCACAAGTCCTCCTGCGGGGACAAGGGCTGGGATTAAAAATAAAAATTGGACAAAAACACACATCACGACAAGAGAGAAAACACAGCACTACATAAAGAGAGACCTAGGACAACAACACAGCACGGTAGCAACACAACATGGAAGCAGCACAAAACATGGTACAAACATTATTGGCACAGACAACAGCAGAAAGGCTAAGAAGGTAGAGACAACAATACATCACACAAAGCAGCCACAACTGTCAGTAAGAGTGTCAAAGATTGAATAAACAGTGCATTCAGACCCCTTAACTTGTTCCACATTTGTTACTTTACAGCCTTATTCTAAAATGGATTACATTTTATCCCCTCATCAATCTACACACAATACCCCATAATGACAAAGAGAAAACCGGTTTTTAGAAATGTATTAGGAAAATAATTTACTTACATTAGTATTCAGACCCTTCTCTATGAGACTCAAAACTTTGCTCAGGTGCATCCTGTTTCCATTGATCATCCTTGAAATGTTTCTACAACTTCATTTGAGTCTACCTATAGTAAACTCAATTGATTGGACATGATTTGGAAAGGCACACACCTGTCTATATAAAGTCCCACAGTTGACAGTGCACTTCAGAGCAAAAACCAAGCCATGATGTAGAAGGAATTGTCCGTAGAGCTCTGAGACAGGATTGTGTCGAGGCAGAGATCTGGGGAATGGTACCAGATCTCTTGGTACCAGACGCTTGTTGTGTCATACCTAAGAAGACATGAGGCTGTAATCGCTGCCAAAGGTGCTTCAACAAAGTACAGAGTAAAGGGTCTGCATACTTATGTAAAATGTGATATTTCAGTTATTTGATTTTTTTGCAAACATTTCTAAAAACCTGTTTTGCTTTGTCATTATGGGGTATTGTGTGTAGATTGATGAGGACAAAAAACAACTTAATCAATTTTAGAATAAGGCTGTAACGTAACAAAATGTGGAAAAAGTCAAGGGGTCTGTATAATTTCCGAATGCACTGTACATGTCAAAAGTTGACACACCTACACCAACTTTTTCTTTATTTTTACTATTTTCTACATTGTAGAATAATAGTGAAGACATCAAAACTATGAAATAACACATATGGAATCATGTAGTAACCAGAAAAGTGTTAAAAATATATAATTATTGGCATTCTCTCAACCAGCTTCACCTAGAATGCTTTTCCAACAATCTAGAAGGAGTTCCCACATATGCTTGCCTAGTTGTTGGCTGCTTTTCCTTCACTCTGCGTTCCAACTCATCCCAAACCATCTCAATTGGGGGTGAGATCGGGTGATTGTGGAGGCCAAGTCATCTGCTGCAGCACTCCATCACTCTCGTTCTTGTTCAAATAGCCCTTACACAGCCTGGAAGTGTGTTGGGTTATTGTCCTGTTGAAAAACAAATGAAAGTCCCACTATGCACAAACCAGATGGGACGGCGTATTGCTGCAGAATGCTGTGGTAGCCTTGCTGGTTAAGTGTGTCTTGAATTCTAAATAAATCAGAGACAGGGTCACCTGCAAAGCAACCCCCACACCATCGAACCTCCTCCTCCATGCTTCACGGTGGGAACCATACATGCAGAGATCATCCGTTCACCTACTCTACGTCTCACAGAGAGCAGAGGTAACGCTGGGTCTTCCTTTCCTGTGGTGGTCCTTATGAGAGCCAGTTTCATCATAGCGCTTGATGGTTTTTGTGAATGCACTTGAAGAAACTTTCAAAGTTCTTGAAATGTTCCGTATTGACTGACCTTCATGTCTTAAAGTAATGGACTATCGTTTCTCTTTGCTTATTTGAGCGGTTCTTGCCATAATATGGACTTGGTCTTTTACCAAATAGGGCTATATCTGTATACCACCCCTACCTTGTCACAACACAACTAATTGACTCAAAGGCATTAAGAAGAAATTCCACAAATTAACAAGGCACACCTGTTAATTGAAATGCATTCCAGGTGACTACCTCATGGAGGTGGTTGAGAGAATGCCAAGAGTGTGCAAAGCTGTCATCAAGGCAAAGGGTGGCTACTTTGAAGAATCTCAAATATAAAATACATTTTGATTTGTTGAACACTTTTCTGGTTACTACATGATTCCATATGTGTTATTTCATAGTTTTGATGTCTTCACTATTATTCTACAATCGAGAAAATAGCAAAAATAAAGAAAAATCCTTGAATGAGTAGGTGTGTCTGGTCCTGTATATGTCAATAGATCCACTATTACAATCCGGCCTGGATCAGCACTACAAATAGAGGCAAACAAACAAGGTGTGAGAACTTGCAGAGAAATCAACCATCTGTGATGGATGCAGCACAGCAACGTCAAGCACTGGAGGTTGCTGAGGGGAGGACGGCTCAAAAATAATGGCTGGAATGGAGTCAATGGAATGGTATCGAACACGTGGTTTCCATGTGGTTTATACCATTCCAATGACTCATTCCAGCCATTACTATGAGCCGTCCTCCCCTCAGCAGCCTCCAGTGACTTCAATGCAGGAGGGGACCCAGGCCAGTGTGTGTGTGTGTGTGTGTGTGTGTGTGTGTGTGTGTGTGTGTGTGTGTGTGTGTGTGTGTGTGTGTGTGTGTGTGTGTGTGTGTGTGTGTGTGTGAGAGAGAGAGTGTTTGCGGAGCCCAGCCAGCATAGGGCATGTCTGAAGGCCTTTAACTCATTATCTGAGCATCAAAGGGAACCTTTACTCTGCATCTCTCAACACACTGGCTGAGTAGAAACACGGAGACAGGGAGGCAATTCAAGACCTTCTGTGTAGCGCTGGTTTAAATAAGTAGGGCACAAGGGATTAAAGAAGGGGTGTACGGAATGTTGAGGGTAATGGCTTTACAAAATGAGATGTGGGGTGTCGTTTGACAGTGTTGTGTGATAAACAATGACTATGAAGATGCTCATTATGTGGTCTTTCAGTCAGTAATGGAATTTAGGGATTACAAGTTGACATCAGGTCAGGAATTCATGTCAAACCAGATGCATGCATTTCATGATCAAAGAAATGTGTTTTGACAGAACATTAGCTAACAGTAACATCCAGAGGCTGTATATAACAGTATCACATTAAAAAAACTAGACGCCAGAGATGCCATTTTGTCATAGGGCTTTTGGGACCCTCAGACAGTTAAGTACCATCAACACTGAAACCTGACTCCACGCTCTCCACCTTCAAACTTCGTCACAGGCAGCAGTCAACCACTAACACAAACGTGTGTGTTTTAATCTCATTCAAACACAATAAGTGTTTAATTTCATGGCTATATACTGTATTAACTAGGTAATTGTCAGAGTAGAGGACTACTCGTGCTATGTGAGCCACACAATATGACCTAATACTAATCTAATCTAATATAACATTAGAAATATCAGTCTGCAGATACATGCAGCTGTTGTCATATTACACAACCTGAGCTGGTCTATTGTTGAATGATTCTCAGTGTGGAGCCCTGCACAATGTCTAACTCAGTTGGTGAGCCAGGGCAGAGAGTACACTGCTTCTGTAATGGTTTGGGGTATCAAGCTTGTCTGATGAGTAGCTGCCTGAGGCCTGAAGACTTGTGTTAGCTCCCCAAGCAAATGCTTAGGCTTTTAGCTTAGTGGGCTAACATTGTTGTGTTGCGCAGGACACAAGAGGCAGATTTGGAATCAGCTGACACCAGGTGTTTCTGTCCAGTGTGTGTGTGTGTGTGTGTGTGTGTGTGTGTGTAAGGGGCATTTCCAGCCTGCGTTTCCACTAGTCCATCCCTGTGATAAAACATCAAGACAGTCAGGTGACATGACAGAGCCCTGTCATCTCCATCGCCACATCAAAACACACATGCAGGAAACGCCACCCAGCAGCACCCAGCCACTGTTATTACTGAGCCCAGGCCCCCTCTCACACTGCCATAGAGCCATTGGGACGTCCAAAATGGTGGTCTCAAACCCCAAAATGGAGGTCTGGTTTCTTTTTTATTACTGGGGACAGCATTGCCACTACATAAACAAGAACCATATTTATTTTGGAGCCGATGAATGACAAATATATCTAAGCAAAGTTAGTAGACCTGTTCATAAGCACATGAGATATAATCTGACCCTTGACCTCTGAGTCTTACACAGCCTTGCCCTGTCTTTGAACCTGTGTGTCCAATCACATCGAACAAAAACCCCTCTCAAACAATAAAATACCCCACACTAATTACTAGCTAGGCTTGTCCACATTTTCTCCACTCTCTCTCTGGACCGAAGGTCTATTCCAGTCAAATTTATGATAACCCCCGTGAGCTGACGGCATGAAAGCAAACCCGATTAGAAAATAACACAGCCGGCCTAACCAGCTAATTATGCTGTTTCATGAGCTGTCAGGTCATGTCCATTATCTCCCCTGGATGGGGGAGACAAGAGACCTTTCAAGTTCAGGCTTTCCAGCTTGTTCATCACTACCTAAACCAGGTGGAAGGAAGAAAGGACTGGTTGTTTCTTGCTTTTCTCTTTCTTTCCTTTTTATGTCTCCTTCAAGGTCGATTCATTCTGGTTTCTTTGCATGTAAAGCACAAAATAGACCGCTTTTGTTATTGTTTATGAGCAAGGCCCAGCTTGCCTTCCAAGAAGGGCATTTTCTCCTCATGCTAAATGTGAAATCCACCGCTGAAGCAGCTGTATCATCCAGTCGTTTCCACTGTATTGAGAATATAGAGTTAATAACTACAATTCAACAGTGAGAATAATAGGCTACACTCTTAGAAAAAAGGTGCTATCTAGAACCTAAAAGGGTTCTTCGGCTGTCCCCATATAGGACAGGGGTGTCAAACTCATTCCATAGAGGGCCTAGTGTCTGCTGGTTTTCCTTTCAATTAAGACCTAGACAACCAGGTTGACATTAATTCATCAATTAAGTACAAAGGAGGAGCGAAAATCCTTGGGCCTCCGTGGAATGAGTTTGACACGTGCCATAGGAGAACCCTTTGAAGAACCCTTTTGGGTTCCATGTAGAATGTTTCCACAAAGGGTTTTTACATGGAACTCAAAAGGGTTCTACATTAAATCACAATGAGTTCACAATGAGTTCTACCTGAAATCAAAAAGTGTTCAACCTGGAACCAAAAAGGGTTCTCCTAACGATTCTGTTAAATACATATGTAAATAAATCACATGAAATGGATCCTGGGACAATGAGGTGCATGGGGCCTTGTGTACTGTAAAATACTCTGAACCAATGTAGTAATTTCTTCAGAGAGTGGCTCTGTCTGAACCAATTATCCAATCCTCTAATGAACTAATTATGGCAGCCTGAAGGCAATGATTGTAATTATATACACAGCCACAGCATAGCCACCTTACTTGAAGCTAGCAAGACTTTCTCTCACGTTTTCCCCTACCTTAAAGACTGAGATTGGAGACATGTCAGTCGTCTTTAAGAATGACTATGGTTACACTGCATATTAGTGTACATGCATAGTGTACACATGCATACCTGCATTATTAAAACATACAAATGCTCATAAAAATGTATCCATTAATCCACTGCCTCTATTCTCCCCCTACTGACCCTCATTCCTGCTCAAACCATCCTGGAGGGGGGAGAGTGAGAGAAAGAAGAAATAAAGGAAGAGAGAGGGAGAAAAAGGGGAGACCCTGACTATCCTCCCCCCCGGGATGGAGCAACGGGCTGCCTTACAAATCCCCACGCTTCTTATCCAGCCTTTCCTAAATACCCAAAAAGGACAGGTTTGTCAGTGGTGCTAGGCAGTAGCCTTCTCTTCTAATTGCACTCTCCTACATGACCAAATTCATTCTGCTGTAAATGTAGTTTTATGAGACCTAATTCATTCTGCTGTAAATGTAGTTTTATGAGACCTAATTCATTCTGCTGTAAATGTAGTTTTATGAGACCTAATTCATTCTGCTGTAAATGTAGTTTTATGAGACCTAATTCATTCTGCTGTAAATGTAGTTTTATGAGGGATGGTCACGAGACATCTTTCTACATTATGTGATTCTACTATACTGTATGAGGAAATGTCAACACTACACGTCATCTTAAGGGTCACGCAAAAACGCAGGCCAAGCAAAACAACTGACTGAGCGATCGAGAAAGAGGGGAGGAAGAGAGGGGTGAGAAAAAGTGAGGGACTGACAACCCCTGATGGACGTGAGATAACAGGGATTTCTGGGGGTCTGCTTTTTTGTGAAATTCGACGTGACCTGTGACTGTTAACACGTTGCGTCTCGGCGGCGGGCCTAAGATCTGGGCCTATCATCGGCTGCTAAGAGCAGTGGGTTTCTCAGGTCTTCCGGGTCCAGGCCCTGTGGCGGCAGGCTTCAGAGAGAAGAGGCACAGGTGCAGGGGGCTATAATTAGAACTTCCTGTCTGGCTGACTGGCTAGCTGACTGGCTGAGAGGACCCAAGCTGCTGGGGTCTGTCTGAGGAATCTCGCTGGAGTGCCTGATCGAAATGAGATAAGAGGCAGAGTTATGAGCAGAACAACTGTATGAGAGAGGATGAGTGGAAATCGGAAATGCATTGTTTAGCGGCAAGTGGGCAAGGAGATCTTGAAGAGGGTTGGGAGCTGTTTGGTAGAATGTGAAAGATATTTGATGTGCAAGTTGTGGTCGTTTCCTTCTAACTGCATGACTTGTTCTTGTAGAGGCTAAACGACCTCTGTCCAATAAATAAGTTTTACAATTGCAGAGGTATAACAAATACGCCTACATGTGTCCCTCTCACTCAACCTGGAGCCTATATAAATCCTCCCTACACCAAAAATTCAACTTTGATATATGCTGCAATATCTTATATCTGCAACTCAATGGAGAGTTGAGTCCAGATGCATCAACCACAAACATCCCTTCAAGGAATATATATATATTATATATACATATATATATATATATATCAATGTGGATTAGCCTCGTCAAGAAGACTTATGAAGATGGGAACCCATAATCTAATGCAGACTGATAGATAATGACCAGCGGTACCGGTAGATTGGTGGTTATGACGTCCTATTTATACTGCAATGTTAATTCAGGGAGACCGGTTCAGTAACATATCTGGCACTTCCAGCAGAAGTCGTTTGCGGCCTGCTGACCTGGCTGGTAGGGAGGGGGGGCTGATCCGTTTACTAACACCTGAGCTGGGGAAGTAGTTCAGCAGCTGCAGGGGGGGGTCCGATGGGGGCTTACCGTGGTTGTGAAGGGGCTGCAGATAAAGGAGGATCTCTTTTAGGCCGGGTTGTCCAGAGGAACCTCAGAGAAGCTGCTGGTCATGGCCCGTCCTGAGAAAGTGTGTGAGAGAGAGAAGAAAGTGTCTGAGAGAGAAAAAAATGTGAAGAGAAACAAAATAATGAGGAGACAGGGCATAGATGAAGTGATGACCGTGGGGAGTTTTAACCCTAGATCTATGGCTACATTTCCCCTGCTAATGGTTACTGAAGGATGCTTGAGTAATGGCAGCAGACCTACAGTCAGGATCCCTGCCAAAGTAGAACATTCAATACTAATGCGATGGTAGAACATGTGTTCTGAATCATATACTGTAGAACCATCTGACAGTAGTGGGACTAAACAATGGAATCCTACAGCCATCCTTACGAGTGACCCTACAGCCACAGTTTACAAATGTTTCATGCATTTTTGTACTGCTGGAACGGCTGAAAGGACAACTGGCGTTCTCTCTTGGTTTGAGCTCTGCGACATGTCTTAGTAAAGGGGAAGGGTCATAGACACATCTGCTGCTAACCACTGCCTTTCACTTGCCATGGCTTGACCATATAGTGATGCTTTCCATCGGTTTTGACCAGACATTCAAAACTGACTCAAGTGTCCCCAGTGTGCGTTCATTTATGTTCCACTGCTGCGAGGAACGACACCGCTATTAGAGCCCAACTGAATGTTGCTTTAGAAAACGACAGCTTGAACTAACTGTCGTGTTGAGTTGTTGGTTCAGTCTTCACCACCCAATTATAGAAGAATCCTTCACACTGAGATATGGACATAGTCTGGGAGTTGTGGTGCTATCACCATGCTGTGTTAATTACATTCTCCGCAGGAGAGGAATGTTCAAGGCATAGTAGAACACTTCTGTTCAACATTGTATCCCTGAGTCAATTACAGAGAAAGAGGAAGTGGATAAACCAATCTGTCTCGTTGTGTTTTCAAATGACGCAAAGAAGCGAAAAGAGAGGTGTGATTTGTTTAGGCCAGTTTTTTTAAACAGCGAGGAACAGTTTTCAATTAACGGCATCAATAGACATCGATACCATGACGTTAGAAGAAGATGTATACAAATGTTCAACGGAAATGTGTCTTCTTCACCCCCAGCCGTCAGAAAGACACACATACACACAGAGGTTGTAGCAGATATTGAACTATACCAACCTCTTGGAGTTGTTGAAGCGATCCTGGCGGTGATGCTGGTGTTGTTGTTGTTGTTGTTCTTGTTGGCCTCCACTGACTCCATTGAGGTCTTATTGGAGACAGTGTTCTCGTCATCAGTCTCCCCCGCTGGGGCCTCAGGGGCCACATCTCCAGGAGCCCCATCATCAGGTTCGTCCACAGGGCTGGCAGGAGGTGGGTAGTCAGAGATTTTTTCACTATCTGCTGCAGAGAGAGTACAGAGTTTAATCATGTCAATGTCTTAGCATACTATAGTCAAATTATACACACAATATCTCTGAAGAGCTTGCCACAGCACATTTCAACACATCCATTAATGCATATACCTGTATTTAACACATGTTCACCCAAATTCCGGCTAAGAAAGGCATATTTACTTTGCTCTGCAAGACTGTGCTTTGTCATTACCCCTAAGCATTAATATAATGATAGCATTTCCTATCTGAGTCTCCTGGCCGGCAGTGTTTCTCTTTCTGTTCCTACAAGAATGTTTCTGCCCACTTTGACTGTTGGGGGATTTCTTCTCTACTGAACCAGCTGATCCAGGCCCAAGCCTCTGGTTGGTCGCCTAATGAGGTCCTGATTACTGACCGGGCCTTGCTGGGAGAGCAGCACCACACAGCTGGTTAAGAGCTGTGGGAAAGTATGGCCGCCTCATTATTATCTTACCCAAGGTGGGGGGACTGAGGGGGATGGTGGGGACAAGGGTACTACGAGGCTGGGGAGGGGGAGGGGAACACCACTGCTGTTCTGGACATATCTGCAGCATTATTCAGATCTGTAAACCGCTATTTGTTAAGCACCATTGCTACCTCTTGTGAGGACAGACGCCGGGAGACCAGAAGCAAGTACAGGGAGTGAATATTTAATAGATAACAGACATGAAACAAAACACAGACAGCGTCTGGACAAGGGAAACATAACATTATTGCTGACACAGGGATCAAACTGCGGCTATGGAACCCTGACCTGTTCACCGGATGTTCTACCTGTCCCAGACCTGCTGTTTTCAACTCTCTAGAGACAACAGGAGTGATAGAGATACTCTGAATGATCGGCTATGAAAAGCCAACTGACATTTACTCCTGAGGTGCTGACCTGTTGCACCCTCGACAACCACCGTGATCGTTATCATTTGACCCTGCTGGTCATCGATGAACATTTGAAAATCTTGGCCATGTTCTGTTAAAATCTCCACCCGGCACAGCCAAAAGAGGACTGGCCACCCCTCATGGTCTGGTTCCTCTCTAGGTTTCTTCCTAGGTTCTGGCCTTTCTAGGGAGTTGTTCCTAGCCACCGTGCTTCTACACCTTGCTTGCTGTTTGGGGTTTTAGGCTGGGTTTCTGTACAGCACTTTGTGACATCAGCTGATGTAAGAAGGGCTTTATAAATACATTTGATTGGATTTGATTGAATATATAGATAGGAGGCAATCAATAAAGTGATGGAGTCCAGGTGAGTCCAATGAAGCGCTGATGCCCGTAACGATGGTGACAGGCGTGCGTAATGATGGGCAGCTTGGCGCCCTCGAGTGCCAGAGAGGGGGAGCGGGAGCGGGTGTGACACCTCTGGCTACTGTGTGTGTGTACATGTTTTCCTACCATATCAGGACCACAATGTCCTTTTCATGTCCTGAATTTGTTCAAATCCTATTTTTGGCTTAAGGGTTAGGTTTCGGGACTGGGGTTAAGGTTAGGTTTAGGAAAATAGGATTTTGAACGGGAATACATTTTTACCCCTCAAAATGTCCTGAAAATGCACTCAGTGGCTGGTTGCTAAAGCTAATCCCCGTCATTAGTTCAGTTTCTTCCAGGCCCCCGACACGCTAATATACTGTCCAAGAGAATGTGGGAATGGAGAGTGAGATCTGTAATTAGCCTTGATGAGAGCTAAAATCAGTCTCTGGGACCAGACTCCATAATTGAGAAAATAAAGTGTCAAGGTCGGTCGCCGGAGCAGTTGGTAGAGATTAAGGTTGTTTCAAGTCATCCCTCACAGCTGGAGCCAAAGCTAAGAGTGAGAGAGTGACAGGCAGAGGTACAAGTTGAGAGTAATTAGAGGCTAAGGTATTGCTCTGCATGCTAGCAAGAATTAATGATAATGTTAGGGTTTTTCATAGTTTGTCAAATATGGTTACAAATATATACAGTACCAGTCAAAAGTTTGGACACACCTACTCAATCAAGTATTTTTCTTTATTTTTTACTATTTTCTACATTGTAGAATAATAGTGGAGACATCGAAACTATGAAATAACACATGGAATCATGTAGTAACCAAAACAGGTGTTATATGTTTTGATTTGTTTATTATTTATATATTTGTTTATATATTTGAGATTCAAAGTGTGCTTCAAAGTAGCCCTTTGCCTTGAAGACAGCTTTGCACACTCTTAGCATTCTCTCAACCAGCTTCATGAGGTAGTCACCTGGAA
Organism: Oncorhynchus tshawytscha; assembly: GCF_018296145.1. NCBI lineage: Eukaryota > Metazoa > Chordata > Actinopteri > Salmoniformes > Salmonidae > Oncorhynchus > Oncorhynchus tshawytscha. Next base: position 15,229,537 of record NC_056462.1, on the reverse strand, counting down.
TGCATTTCAATTAACAGGTGTGCCTTAAAAGTTTATTTGTCGAATTTCTTTCCTTAATGCAGTTGAGCCAATCAGTTGTGCTGTGACAAGGTAGGGGTGGTATAGAGAAGATAGCCCTATTTGGTTAAAGACCAAGTCCATGTTATGACAAGAACAGCTCAAACAAGCAAAGAGAAATGACAGTCCATCATTACTTTAAGACATTAAGGTCAGTCAATGCGGAAAATGTCAAGAACTTTTCTACAAGTGCAGTCGCAAAAACCTTCAAGCGCTACGATGAAACGGGCTCTCATGAGGACCGCCACAGGAAAGGAAGACCCAGAGTTAGGATAAGTTCATTAGAGTTACCAGCCTCAGAAATTTCAGCCCAAAAAATTCCTCAGAGTTCAAGTCAGACACATCTCAAAATCAACTGTTCAGAGGAGACTGAGTGAATCAGGCCTTCATGGTCGAATTGCTAAAAAAACAACAGAAAAAAACACTACTAAAAAGGACAATAAGAAGAGATTTGTAATAAAAAGATAAAAAAGAAGAGATTTGCTTGGACCAAGAAACACAAGCAATGGTCATTAGACCAGTGGAAATCTGTCCTTTGGTCTGATGAGTCCACGTGCAATTTCTGGTTCTAACGGTGTCTTTGTGAGACGCAGAGTAGGTGAACGGATGATCTCTGAATGTGTGGTTCCCACCATGAAGCATGGAAGAGGAGGTGTGATGGTGTGGGGGTGCTTTGCTGGTGACAATGCCGGTAATTTATATATAATTCAAGGCACACTTAACCAACAAGGCTACCACAGCATTTGCAGCAATACGCCAATCCCATTTGGTTTGCGCTTAGTGGGATTATCATTTGTTTTTCAACAGGACAATGACCCAACACACCTCCAGGCTGTGTAAGGGCTATTTGACCAAGAAGGAGAGTGACGGAGTGCTGCATCAGATGACCTGGCGTCCACAGTCACCCGACCGCAACCCAATTGAGATCGTTTGGGGTGAGTTGGACCGCAGAGTGAAGAAAAAGCAGCCAACAAGTGCTCGGCATATGTGGGAACTCCTTCAAGACGGTTGGAAAAGCATTCCAGGTAAAGCTGGTTGAGAGAATGCCAAGAGTGTGCAAAGCTGTCATCAAGGCAAAGGGTGGCTACTTTGAAGAATCTCAAATATATTTTGATTACTACATGATTCCCTGTGTGTTATTTTATAGTGTTGATGTTTTCACTATTATTCTACAATGTAGAAAATAGTACAAATAAAATAAAAACCCTTGAATGAGTAGGTGTTCTAAAACTTTTGACCAGTAGAGTGTGTGTGTGTGTGTGTGTGTGTGTGTGTGTGTGTGTGTGTGTGTGTGTGTGTGTGTGTGTGTGTGTGTGTGTACTTCCGCAAGCAGAGAACTCTTGAAAACAAGAATAGCAAAGTTGACCCTTTTTCTGCAGAGAACATATCTCCCTAAACAAGAGGTTCTTACAACATCATACCAAGTACGTAGTAACGCAATCTAACCCTTACATCATTGTACTGAAAAACAACCCTACAAAGTGGAAGTCGACCAAATCGATCAGGACATGTAGGACATTTTGGTCAAGCAAAACTATAAAAAGGAACACAAATACATAAAGGACCGACAATAACCAAAATATTTCAAAAGGGCTTTCTCTCCACACCTCTAGTAAAGGAGACGGACTGCACTGCAAGGATCTTGACACCCGTAAAGACCATAGAGAGGTTAAGAAATAGAGACCATGTCTAATTGTGTATCTGTGTGTCTTTGTGTTTTGGTGTGTGCATGCGTAATTCATTCTAAAAGAAGTTCAACTGTTCTCATTACTCTTTCATACATATAAGATCCTTTCCATTGTGTCCATCTCAAACCCAGTCCTAGTGACAGTTGTCGATCATTTTTAACAGACTGACTTTACAGTCATGGGGCAGCAGTATGCTTTCACAACAGTGGAATTCACACCTCTCCAGGCCATGGTTTCATTTGTTTGACTTATATCCCTTTTAGAAAGAGCACAGAAAAAAGTAAAGGTGAAAGGTCATGGCCGGGAGAACTTCAAAAGAAGCAGACGTCTGTCGCTACTGAGCTGCATCAAAACAGTAGTAACACATGATGCCAGTGCAACGTCTTGAGTTGATGATTTAAAGAAAGGAGAGGAAAAAACTACTTGAGGTAGTTACTTTTAAAAGAGCCAATCAAAACTGACCCATTCCACAAAGTGTGACCCAGGGCGAAGAGAGAAAGACAGGCTGAGACATGTCCACAACAGTCACAAAGCCTGGGAAGACCTCTGAGAGAAATAAGAATTCAACCACTTTCCACCTAAATGGAAAGTTATGTCAAAGGGAAGGGCTATCAGATTGAGAATAAATGAAAACAGCTAATGCTGCATGGTGTTCTCTTCTCTTACTATAACGGTTGATGTTTCCATTATTTCACTGTGTGTGTTTTATTACACAGGTGTCTGATGCCTGACATCCAGGATTCTTTAGCAGGGTTCTACAGTGCCACCATTTTTCTCGCATGTGTGACAAAACATTTTGCTGTGCGACCTGGACTTGTCATTTAGGAACACCAGTGCACATATTTTAAAAAAATGTATAATTCAAGCTTTAATATTTCTCATTGTGCTCCTAAATGTTCTTGGGTGCGCTCGCCTAGATTTTTCAACATAGGTGCACACGTGCTCCTACTAAAAAAAAAAGTCTGCGTAAAGCCATCCCTATTTAGTACATAAACATGTTTACTGTGCAGATAAGATGGGGTTGACGACAATACACTTGTTTGACAAGATAGCACTCTGGTAAAAGAGGATATGGTCGTCCACAACCAGCTGAGCAGCATATTAGAGCTATGGGATTTTCTGACACAAAACCTGTCACTATTTTGAAATGTCCTCTGTTTAAAGCACTGAGACCAATAGACCACAGTATAAAAGGTCATGTCTTATAAACACAAGAACATATTAAAGGTGGAGTTACATATCAATCAGAGACCAATGAACAACTCGCTCTGTGCTTTGACTCTCCTGTTCATTCTCTAGGGTTTTGTTTCCATCCAGTGGCGAACGTTGGTACTGCACCTCACCACAAAGATGACATTACACAGAGTAGGTTGGGTGCTGTCATTCAATGGCGCAAGACGGGACATTCCATTTTCTAGTGTCTCTTATATTACATTCAACAGATTGAAAGCACTGAAAAGCTAATCATTTGATGTTTTGTAAAAGTCCCAAATGAGTAAACCCTTCCTATCTGGCAGGCAAGCTCGGTCAAATGCTTAACGCTTAACGTTTTTGGCAAGAAAACGAATACTGTTTGAACCCAGGTCTGCTGCATAGAGGTCAGTCTCCCCCTTATCTGGAGGTTATCACACTGAGATCAGACTGAAGTCACACACAGACATACACGTGTCATACAGTCTATTCTCGCATATCAACCTCCATGAGTCATGCGGCTCTGTTATTCAAAGTATGATCTGACACCAGGCAGAGTTAGCCTGGGGCGTGAGAAAACATTTTACAAATCAAACGTGTTATGGATGGTGACCACGGTGTCACAAAGGAGTGGGCAATGAGAGCTGACCCACTAGGCAGTTCAACATCTAGTTTTGATTTACAGTGCATTTGGTTGAGTTGTTAATTAATTAACGTGTATTCAATGTGACAAAAAAATGTCACCATCTCATTGGATTTAGGTTAAAAAGTAAGGAGAAAAAAATATGAAAATCCCTAACATTGACGACTTCTTTCAAATCCAATCAGTTTTCTAAGTTGATTCAATCAGTTTTTCCACTTGGAAACAATGTTGATTCAACCAGTTCTGCCCAGTGGGGAAGCTCTTATCTAAACAATGTATAGTCATGACCGAAATTGGCACCCTTGCTAAAGATGAGAAAAAAGACTGTATAAATAACACAAATACTGAGATACAGTGGGGCAAAAAAGTATTTAGTCAGCCACCAATTGTGCAAGTTTTCCCACTTAAAAAGACTTCAACTATGACAGACAAAATGAGAAAACAAATCCAGAAAATGTTTAATGAATTTATTTGCAAATTATGGTGGAAAATAAGTATTTGGTCAATAACAAAAGTTTCTCAATACTTTGTTATATACCCTTTGTTGGCAATGACAGAGGTCAAACGTTTTCTGTAAGTCTTCACAAGGTTTTCACACACTGTTGCTGGTATTTTGGCCCATTCCTCCATGCAGATCTCCTCTAGAGCAGTGATGTTTTGGGGCTGTTGCTGGGCAACACAGACTTTCAACTCCCTCCACAGATGTTCTATGGGGTTGAGATCTGGAGACTGGCTAGGCCACTCCAGGACCTTGAAATGCTTCTTACGAAGCCACTCCTTCGTTGCCCGGGCGGTGTGTTTGGGATCATTGTCATGCTGAAAGACCAAGCCACGTTTCATCTTCAATGCCCTTGCTGATGGAAGGAGGTTTTTACTCAAAATCTCACGATACATGGCCCCATTCATTCTTTCCTTTACACGGATCAGTCGTCCTGGTCCCTTTGTAGAAAAACAGCCCCAAAGCATGATGTTTCCACCCCCATGCTTCACAGTAGGTATGGTGTTCTTTGGATGCAACTCTGCATTCTTTGTCCTCCAAACACAACGAGTTGAGTTTTTACCAAAAGGTTCTATTTTGGTTTCATCTGACCATATGACATTCTCCCAATCTTCTTCTGGATCATCCAAATGCTCTCTAGCAAACTTCAGATGGGCCTTGACATGTACTGGCTTAAGCAGGGGGACACGTCTGGCACTGCAGGATTTGAGTCCCTGGTGGCGTAGTGTGTTACTGATGGTAGGCTTTGTTACTTTGGTCCCAGCTCTCTGCAGGTCATTCACTAGGTCCCCCCGTGTGGTTCTGGGATTTTTGCTCACCTTTCTTGTGATCGTTTTGACCGCACGGGGTGAGATCTTGCGTGGAGCCCCAGGTCGAGGGAGATTATCAGTGGTCTTGTATGTCTTCCATTTCCTAATAATTGCTCCCACAGTTGATTTCTTCAAACCAAGCTGCTTACCTATTGCAGATTCAGTCTTCCCAGCCTGGTGCAGGTCTACAATTTTGTTTCTGGTGTCCTTTGACAGCTCTTTGGTCTTTGCCATAGTGGAGTTTGGAGTGTGACTGTTTGAGGTTGTGGACAGGTGTCTTTTATACTGATAACAAGTTCAAACAGGTGCCATTAATACAGGTAATGAGTGGAGGACAGAGGAGCCTCTTAAAGAAGAAGTTACAGTTCTGTGAGAGCCAGAAATCTTGCTTGTTTGTAGGTGACCAAATACTTATTTTCCACCATAATTAGCAAATAAATTCATAAAAAATCCTACAATGTGATTTTCTGGATTTTTTTTCTTCTCATTTTGTCTGTCATAGTTGAAGTGTACCTATGATGAAAATTACAGGCCTCTCTCATCATTTTAAGTGGGAAAACTTGCACAATTGGTGGCTGACTAAATACTTTTTTGCCCCACTGTATATTGTATGTTCAACATTTTGGGGAAATTATATTATTTTATATTAATACAATTGCTCACAGAAAAAATATTTTGTTGAACAAGTAATTTAAAAAAAAGATGGGTATCAAAATGATTGAAAGTCCAGAGATGGGATGGCTACCACAAATGTTTTATTTTGTGGCCAACTAACCATTTTTTTGTGGATTTTGATGTATTCTTGAGTCCATTCTCTTGCTGGAAGATCCACTTGCGGCCAAGTTTCAGCCTCCTGGCAGCAGCAATCAGGTTTTTGGCAAAGATGTACTGTAACTTTGGGCTCCCAGGTGGCGCAGTGGTCTAAGGCACTGCATCTCAGTGCTGGAGGCACTACAGACACCCAGGTGGTGACCCCAGGATGCAACCAAGTTCGGTAATTCTCCAACGATGACCCTTGGTCTTTTCTTTGCCTAACCATCTTCCTCACTGTGATTGGGACAGGTTACACTCGGGTCTTCTACCAGACATGCTAACCGCTGTTTCAGTGGTTTTAAACTTTGTAAATGTTGCCCAGTAGTTTCCTTTTCCCCATTGTGATGGATGACAAATGGATTTTTACATGTGTGTTACCTAATTTTTACCCCAGTGAAACAGGAAGTCATGAAAGGCCACAATACAGTTCTTTAAATGATGCATTTTGTGTCACCATGAATAAGTGGCCAGGGACACTTTTCTTCAGGGGGAGTTGTGATATGCAAAAAAACACATGTGTGTAACAGGACAAATATCTTCAAAACTTGACTGCTTAACATGCAAAACATTTTGGGACTGTATCAACATTGGACTAATGAAAAAACAAAACCAGAGTTCCCCTTTAAACTGAGATGAATAAAAAATATATATACTAAGTTACTGCTGATTCAATTTTGTTTGATTTTATTTATAAGAATCTTTAGGGGTGCTGATCATATTGATCTTTTTAAAAATGTGTTTTATTACTTGTTCAACAAATCATTTTTCTGTGAGCAGTTGTATTAGTAATATAATGTTCCCATACATTGGCCAGGTCGCAGTTGTAAATGCAATTTAAAAGTATTTGCATTATTTATTTGACACAGTTTTACACTCTTTTGATCATTATCAAGGGTGCCAACGATTTCGGTTGTGACTGTAAATGTAAGCTCTTAGGGACTCTAAACCTCACACAGTGCTCAATTCACTGTTTTGAATCAAACTTGAATAGAAACAGTGATATGAGCAAGAGCCGGCGAGAGCAGTGTGTGGGTTTCTCTTTTCTTTGAAGTTCTCACTATTCCCACACACCTGCCACACAAGACATCATGAAGTTTTAAAAAATAAGTTGAAAAATGTATTATTTCAGCTGTGACTCTGGCCATTTTAAAATGTAGATAACTATGAATGTACAGTATAGTTATCAGCACACATTGACTTCCTTCTCTCTTCTCTGTTGCAAAAGAGGAAATCCACTCTGAACACAAAAGCCATTCCAGTAAACCAAACAATACATCACACCTGACAGATCACTGTGCAATAACTCAACAACTCATAAAAACTACAAATATAGAATTCTCAATAGAGAATTGTTTCTCTTTTGGGGGCACACACAATAAAATTTGATTTGATTTGATTTGTCATAGGCCCAGCAAAGTGACCCTACGAGAGGACAGTACATGCACTTGTCCATTACTTCATCAAGCTCACCTCTTTCTCCCTCACTTCCCTTAACCAGGACCTCGGTGCTGTTGAGATCCACGGCGGTAAAGGTGTCCATCCCTGGAGAGGTGATCAAAGGCAACATGCGTTAGCCATGGTTTATAGGCCGGCATTGTAAACAAGAATTTGTTGTTAACTGACTTGCCTAGTTAAATAAAGGTTAAATAAAAAATGGTTACTACCAGTCTAACACGTTATTGACCACAAGTTAATGTACATTAGCTAGATGCTCATTATTATTTTTTGGGGTAGTTCAGTTTTTCTTTCTCTGCATTGTTAGGAATGGCCCATAAGTAAGCAGTTCACTGTTAGCATGGGATGAATCAAATCTAAATCAAGATTAACAGAAGTGTTTTGGTGATGTCTAAGTTTCCCTATTAGTGTGTAGTAAATGATCATTAATGAGGAGAGTGTAAATGAATGTAGTGTATTCTCATCCATACAGATGTATAATACTGCATGTTTTGTTCTATACATATTCTATGTAATTCTATGTTGTCACCCTTCTGTGTTGAGGAGTTGTCAAACACGGCGTCGGGATCCGCAGCACTCAGAGGCAGATCCTCATGCCTGTCTCGGAGATCTACGGAGTACCTCTGGAAACACAACAGGGTACAACACACACACACCTCAACGGGCTAGAAAACAGACATCAACAAACAGGCATCTACAGACATCATTGAATGCTAGCGTTTTGGTGTTTGTACAAAGTCAAGTTGAAGATATGTTATACAATGTTAGAATGGATTAAATCACAGAATTGAACTGGACAAACAGCATATACCTTACTCACCCTTGATGCCTTCTTAGTAAAGAAGCATGCTGCTCCAAGCACACAGGCAGCGATGATGAGCACAAGAAAGATGATCAATCCTATCAAGAAACAGAAAACAATCAATTGTTGAGCAATAAGATAAAAGGCCATGTTGAAGTCATTTATAATGTGGGTTAGTCTGACAAATGATCACCAATTCAGATTTGTTGTCAGAACACACACCGTTGGGCAAGTTTGAGACATTTTTTAAATGCAATCATGTTACCAATGTGGGGCGATTTTCTCGCAGAGGGTTTTGGTTGAGCAGTTCCCGCCAAACCTTTTGAATAAAGAGAAGATAAAAGTTGTGTACTGATGGATTCACTTCACAGTGGATTCACTTCAGTCTGGTGAGATCAACTCACTTCTATTCTCGGTGGTGCTAGTAGCAGAAGTGCTAGCAGTTGTGCTGCTGGCCTCTGCTGGGGGCTTTGATGTAGAGATGTCCATTGGTGAGGGCCAGGATGTCGGTCCTGGAGAGGCATCTTGAGAAAAATTACTTACTTTACCTCCACCAAAGCAGGTAGGAAATTAGCATCGATCAGAGATGGAGCCAAGACTTAGACCCAAGACAACGAGGTCAAGACTCCATCTCCAGTATCGACCACTGACCATAAACTGACCATACAGTGAAAGCAGCAACTCCAACCTACCTGAACTGGTCTTCAGTGGTGTGGTTATCGTGTGGTTAGGCCTCCCGGTGGAATTGGTTATAGGGACGTTATCAAAAATGAGATCAGTAAGGTTTGGGGTTATGGCGGATAATGTTAAATTATTGTTGTCTACAGTCGTGGTATGTTCTGGAGTGGCTGTGTTGTTGGCTGGGTTGGAAGCTGAGGTGGGCTGGGTTACAGTGGTATTGACTGGATGTGTCTGGGCTGTGGTGGTAGAAGCCAGGACGAGACCTGGAAAAAGACATGGGTATGGTTTAGAATCAGTGTTGGGGAGTAGTGAACTACATGTAGTTCAACTGCTCCTATTAATGACATTTTGCTGTAGCTTTGTGGTACTGTAGTTGAACTAAATCCACATCTTGGTAGTTTTTTCAGTAGTTCATTACTTTGTTGACATGTAGTGGTGTAGCTAACTACTGGAACTACGCACTACTTGTTTTTGCAATAAGAAAATGAAGTAGGAAATAATCTCCTTTCTTTTTTCTTTTGAAATTTAGAAATGATCATTTTCACAAAGTAGCTTCGATGTAGTGAACTACTTTCTTTTTTTAAGTTAAAACGACGTTGTAGGCACATTATGCATATTGAGCAGCAACTGTCCCGTAGACGGGACACCGATCCACAAGAAGTTTAAGTAAACTATAGTTCCTTAAGGTAGGGCTCTACAGCACCACCTTTTAACTCGCATATGCACCTAATTATTTTGCTGTGAGACCTGGAATAGAAAAATCAAGGATGTAATATCTCAAATCTCTTTCATTGTGCTCCTAAATGTATTTGTGTGCGCCTGCATTTTTCAACTTAGGTGCACACATGCTCCTCGTAGAGCCCTGTAAGGGTAGCTTTAGAGTAGCTCATCTTCTTCCAATGTAAAGTAATTGGGAGTTTGGTAAACTATGATTTCAGAGTAGCTTCCCCAACACTGTCTAGAATATAGAGAGAAGAAACCATTGCATAGATAGAGCATTGATTACATCAGCAGCTTTTTGGGGCAGATAAACTGAATTGACAAAACCAGTTGAGAAAACAATCTCGTATTTGTACAATAACCTGTGCAAAATAAAAGACTTGATCTTAACTATACAAAAACAAGCAAAGTACATCAAAGTAATGTTATACTAGATAAAAATTCATCAAGTAATCTAGTGGTTAAGAGTGTTTGGCCAGCCCCCAAAAAATGAAATCTATTTTTGTTATTATTTTAAAGATAAAAAATAACTTTGACAGTAAACGAAAGGTCGCTGGTTCGAATCACCGAGCCGACTAGGTTGACGTGCTCTTGCACAAGGGCACATCAACACGTCTCCTGTAAGTCGCCCTGGATAAGAGCATCTGCTAAATGACTAAAATGTAAACATACTGTAAATGTCACAAAAACAGAGAAAGGCAGAGAGACAGCTTACCCAAAAGGACAGTCAGACAGGGAAAAGTCAACTGTATTTTGTCCATTTTGAGTAACCCTTGTGTATAGTTCGCTTTCCCTGTTACTCTAGTAGCCTGCTGTAGACTGTCACTAACAGAGTGAGGAAATGCAGTGCAGTCTAGTGCATCCCTCTCAGGATGCTGGGCCATGAAGCCACAGAGAACATTCACCGCCACAGGATGTATAATAGAGAAATAGCATTGCTCAAAAAAGTACTGGGGGAAATGACACATTTTTATACAAAACTACCCCCCCCCCCCTTCAGGTCCAGAATTCAGACATTCTCTCAAAAGCAGAGGAGTAATGCTTTTCTATCTAGGATTCTGCCCGTACCCAACCCCAGACATTTAATGTTTGATTCCATCAGTAAAAGTGGACGCTGGATTTGATTCCTGATGCTTGTGTGTGTTGTGGTGTGTGTGTGTGTGTGTGTGTGTGGTGTGTGTGTGTTGTGTGTGTTGTGGTGTGTGTGTTGTGGTGTGTGTGTTGTGTGTGTGTGTGTGTGTGTGTGTGTGTGTGTGTGTGTGTGTGTGTGTGTGTGTGTGTGTGTGTGTGTGTGTGTGTGTGTGTGTGTGTGTGTGTGTGTGTGTGTGTGTGTGTGTGTGTGTGTGTGTGTGTGTGTGTGTGTGTGTGTGTTGTGGTGTGTGTGTGTGTGTGTGTGTGTGTGTGTGTGTAATACAGTACCCTTACAACACCCTTATCATACCTCATCTTATGACTGCATTGGGTCATGTCTGTCTTTATCAGGTTGCCACAGATACTTGTTGTTGATCTGAGTCATCATGCTGTATTTATAACTTCCTTGTAACCTCTCAGTTCTTTCCTTTGAAGGCAACAGACAGCAGGCACATACAGCGACGATGGAGCTCATGCAATCTTTTTAAGGACAAATAACTAAATATCTACTTACAATAGCAGTAGTCAGTACTCACAGAAAAAAAGGTGCTGTCTGGAACCTAAAAGGGTTCTTTAGCTGTCCCCATAGGATAACCCATGAATTAACCCTTTTTTGTTCCAGGTAGAACCCATTTGGAACCAAAAAGGGTTATCCTATGGGGACAGCAGATGAACCCTTTTTTCTAAGAGTGTAGTGATAATGGATTTAAAGGCCTCTCGCACACTCCTCATCCTCTCCAGTTGCCTAATAAATCATACTTTGATACCAATTGGTATGGACATGTTCCTTACAAGCCAGAATGTTGAATACAATTTTAACTTACACAATAAATTGTCTACCTGTGTAACGGCTGTTGGAAGGAGAGGACCAAGGTGCAGCGTGGTACGTGTCCATACTTTTATTTGAACTGAACACTGAAATAACAAAAATAACAAAGAGAACGAACGAAACAGTTCTGTCTGGTGCAGACACAAAAACAGAAAGCTACCTAAGTATGGTTATCAGAGACAACGATAGACAGCTGCCTCTGAGAACCACACCCGGCCAAACACACAGAAATAAAAATAGAACACAAAACATAGAATGCCACCCCAACTCACACCCTGACCAAACCAAAATAGAGACATAAAAAGGATCTAAGGTCAGGGCGTGACAGTACCCCTCCCAAAGGTGCGGACTCCGGCCACAAAACCTAAACCTATAGGGGAGGGTCTGGGTGGGCATCTATCCGCGGTGGCGGATTTGGTGCGGGACATGGACCCCGGTCCACCTTAGGCTTGGCCCACTTAGGTGGCGACACTGGCAAGTCCGGACAGGCGGGCGACTCCGGCAGCTCTGGACAGGCGGGTGACTCCGGCAGCTCCGGACAGGCGGGCAGCACAGGACTCACCAGGCTGGGGAGACATACAAGAGGCCTCTTCCTTGGCCGAGGCACCGGATACACAGGGCCGTGGAGGCGCACTGGCGGTCTCGAGCGCAGAGCTGGCCCCACCCATTCTGTCTGGATGCCAGGTTCCACCCGGCAAATGCGGGACGCTGGCACCGAGCACACCGGCCTGTGAATGCTCAACCGAGACACAGTTCGCATCACCCCATAGCACGGGGCCTGACCAGTCACATCCTCACCCCGGTAAGCACGGGGAGTGGGCTCAGGTCTCCAACCTGACTCCGCCACACTCCCCGTATGCCTCCCCCCCCCCAAAAAAATGTGGGGCTGCCTCTCGGGATTCCTTGCTAGCCGTGTTCCCTCATACCGCTGGTTCCTTTCTCCTGCAGCCTCCGCTCTCCTGGGTGCCTCCACCTGTTCCCATGGGAGGCGATCCCTTCCAGCCAGGATCTCCTCCCATGTGTAGGATCCCTTGCCATCCAGAATGTCTTCCCATGTCCAGTCCTCTCTTCCACACTGCTTGGTCCTTTGGTGGTGGGTAGTTCTGTAACGGCTGTTGGAAGGAGAAGACCAAGGTGCAGCGTGGTACGTGTCCATACTTTTATTTGAACTGAACACTGAAATAACAAAAATAACAACGAGAACGAACGAAACTGAAACAGTTCTGTCTGGTGCAGACACAAAAACAGAAAACAACTACCCACAAAACAGGTGGGAAAAGGCTACCTAAGTATGGTTTTCAATCAGAGACAACGATAGACAGCTGCCTCTGATTGAGAACCACACCCGGCCAAACACACAGAAATAGAAAACATAAAACACAAAACATAGAATACCCACCCCAACTCACGCCCTGACCAAACCAAAATAGAGACATAAAAAGGATCTCTAAGGTCAGGACGTGACATCCTATGCGATTGGTCCTTCAACTGCTTGAAATTTGAGGCAATATAATTGTTAACACTGACATTTCTATCACCTAGCACATGCGCAAAACCGCATGCAGGGCGTGAATGTCAGATATAATCAAATCAAATATTATTTGTCACATGCGCTGATGCACAAATAATATTTTGATTTTCACCCCCCCACAACCACAGGGCTCTCCAGAGGGTGGTGCAGTCTACCCAATGCATCACTAGGGGCAAACTACCTGCCCTCCAGGACACGTACAGCACCCGATGTCACAGGAAGGCCAAAAAGATCATCAAGGACAACAACCACCCGAGCCACTGCCTGTTCACCCCGCTATCATCCAGAAGGCGAGGTCAGTACAGGTGCATCAATGCTGGGGCCGAGAGACTGAAAAACATCTTCTATCTCAAGGCCATCAGACTGGCCATCATATACTGTATTCTATTCTATTACCAATCTCATATGTATATACTGTATTCTATTCTACTGCATCTTAGTATATGCCGCTCTGACATTGCTCGTCCAAATGTTTATATATTCTTAATTCAATTCCTTTACTTTAGATTTGTGTGTATTGTTGTGAAATTGTTAGATATTACTTGTTAGATATTACTGAACTGTTGGAGCTAGAAACACAAGCATTTCGCTTCACCCGCAATAACATCTGCTAAACATGTGTATGTGATTTGATTGGATTGGAGATCAGAATGCCGGTTTTATTTTTATCCACAAGAGGTCAGCATTGTATCACAGGCAAATAAAACCATCACCAGAGCCCTCTCCTCTAAATCCAAAATGCTTTGTCAATGGAGCTTTTGAGAGTGTCTTGGCAACATCTGACCCAACAGTGAGACAGACGCTGCTGGTACCTTTGGGCGGAAAGTTGGACTCTGACTCAGTCCTCAAGAAACATTCCAAATGATTTACACCAAATGATTTACACTTTCCCCATTAAAACAAGCCAAAGTTCTGAGAAACCCTTTTAATCTCAAATAATGTGCTAGTAATTCATGTAGCTAAACGTACAGCCAGTACAGGCCAGTGTTGATGTCTACGGAGCCAAAGTAGACAGAGTTGAGGCCTAAAGTAAAATAATATCTAAACCATAAGATCTCAACATTGGACCGGAGTGCGAGTGTGGTGCTATGTGGTTAGGTCGAGGTGAGGTCTCGGGTTGTGGGTTGTTCCTGGGGTTTAGACTTGAGTGGAATTGAGGTTCTGTTTGGCCTGGTTGCTATAACATGGAGCAATACTAGTTAACCTTTTAGGGCTCATTACTGTAAGCTTAGTTTTCATGTTCTTTTGTCATGCACAATATTTTAAAGATAAAAAAAATGTATGTTTTGATAGGCTTTGATATGATATTTTGATAGGCTAACTACAGCGACACAGGGCAGAATAAAAAAATTGCGAAACGTGTCTAGATGTAATAGGTTGCTGTGCCTGTGTATAGAAACGCTTTGATGGGTGGAGGAATACAGTGTGAAGGAGTGTGCGTGTGTGTGTGTGTGTGTGTGTGTGTGTGTGTGTGTGTGTGTGTGTGTGTGTGTGTGTGTGTGTGTGTGTGATTGGCGTTTATTGGAATGAACACAGAATTTAGCGATATCCGCTAGATAGGCCAGCTGCAAAGTCAAAATGGGCTATATTGTAAACATTAATGAAAACAAAAATATGCCTTTTGGTCTTCATTTAAGGTTAAGGTTAGGCATTAAGGTTAGCAGTGTGGTTAAGGTTAGGTTTAAAATCAGATGTCATGACTTTGTGGCTGCGCCAGCTAGTGACCATTCTGCAGAGCTGCCTCCAGAACAACATTCATGAGTATTCAGACCCCTTGACTTTTTCCACTTTACAGCCTTATTCTAAAATGGATTAAATTGATTTTACCCCTCATCAATCTACACACAATACCCCATAATGACAAAGCAAAAACGGGTTTTAGAAATGTTTGCAAAAAAATTCAAATACCTGAAATATCACATTTGACATAATTATGCAGAACCTTTACTCAGTACTTTGTTGAAGCACCTTTGGCAGTGATTACAGCCTCATGTCTTCTTGGGTATGACGCTACAAGCTCGGCACACCTGTATTTGGGGAGTTTCTCTCATTCTTCTCTGCAGATCCTCTCAAGCTCTGTCTGGTTGGATGGGGAGCATCGCAGCACAGCTATTTTCAGGTCTCTTCCTAGAGATGTTTGATCGGGTTGAAGTCCAGGCTCTGGCTGGGCCACTCAAAGACAAAGACTTGTCCCGAAGCCACCCTTGTGTTGTCTTGGCTGTGATCGTAGGGTCGTTGTCCTGTTGGAAGGTGAACCTTTACCCAGTCTGAGGTCCTGAGCGTTCTGAAGTAGGTTTTCTTCATGGATCTCTCTGTACTTTCCTCCGTTCATCTTTCCCTTGATCCTGACTAGTCTCCCATTCCATGCCGCTGAAAAACATCCCCACAGCTTGATGCTGCCACCACCATGCTTTAGCGTAGGGATGGTGCCAGGTTTCCTTCAAATGTGACGCTTGGCATTCAGGCAAAATAGTTTAATCTTGAATTCATCAGACCAGAGAATTTTGTTTCTCATGGTCTGAGAGTCCTTTAGGTGCCTTTTGGCAAACTCAAAGAGAATGTCATGTGCAATTTACTGAGGAGTAAAAGTCCTTCTGGCCAATCTACAATCCTGTCTTGGAGCTCTATGGACAATTCCTTTGACCTCATGGTTTGGTTTTTGCTCGGACATGCACTGTCAACTGTGGGATCTTATATGGACAGGTGTGCGCCTTTCCAAATTATGTCCAAATTTCCAAATTGAATTTACTACAGGTGGACTCCAATCAAGTTGTAGAAACATCTCAAGGATGATCATTGGAAATTGGATGCACCTGAGCTCAATTTCGAGTCTCATAGCAAAGGGTCTGAATACTTACGTAAATAAGGTATTTCTGTTTTTTTACTTGAAATACATTTGGAAAAATTCAAAAAAACGTATTTGGCTTTGTCATTATAGGGTATTGTGTGTAGATTGATGAGGAAAATGTTTTATTTAAACCATTTTAGAATCAGGCTGTAACGTAACAAAATGTGGAAAAAGGGAAGGGGTCTGAATACTTTCCGAATGCACTGTAGTCTCCCTGTCTGTGTCGGCCCCTGGGCCCTGGCCCTGTAAGAGCAGGGCAGAGTGCCGGGCTGGCTGGCCGGTGACAGGCCCTTGGCTCCCAGCCTCTCTCATACAGTGATCCCCTCGGGGCAGCCTGCCCAGCGAGCCACCAGCCCTTTCATACATTCCCCCACACCGCCCCCAGATCCAGGCCTTTACCCACCCGCTGCCAACCAACGCAAAGCCACACAACCGTGCCACCCAGCGCTCCCCAGGCAGACACAGACACCTGAGCTGGCACAGCAGAGAAGGAGAGGAGGGATGGATGGATGGATGGATGGAGGGAGGGAGAGCCCAGCCAGACTTCTAGCCAGTCGGCCAGCAAGCGATCCCTGCACCCCGCTGCAGCTGTTCTGTCCCGCTCCACAACGCTCCCACTGTTCCACTTCCAATACAGAACTAATTAAAACTGTGCCCATCTCCGTCCCTGCCAGAACGCCCCCCCTCCACACGCACACACACACACACACACGCACACACTCCCCCTCCCTCTACCCCCAACTCCTCCCCCTCCTAAACCCACCCCAACAGCTGCCTCCACTGCACAGTTGAATTGAGTTATTGACCAGCCTTTTTGTAAACTAAATTTTCTGCTTTCGCGCTTTCCTCCATTGATTAAATCATCATATAATTGATTCCTTCTCTGTGGGCTTCTCTCTGCTCTGCTCTGCTCCCCCTCCCTATCTCATGTTCCCCGTATGCCTTTACAGAGCTGCTTGAGAAATTAAGCGCAGGGCAGTGGTGCACCCTGCTGCCATCAAGGCATATAAATACCAATTGCGCCATAATAGTAGGTGATCTTGGCCTAATTAAAACATCTCAGTTATAATCTCAGAGGTCAGGAAATACCATATAAGGTCAGGCCACCAACTGACACGGTATTATCAGGTGTTCATTACACATCCCTGGTGTTATTGTTTTCCCACGTTGCCAACCTCCAGGTTTGGTCCTCGGAAACCTTCGTCTTACCACAAAATTACACAATAGTGATAGCTTCTTTCTGTAATTTCAAGGCAAATTTGTTGTTCCAGAGGACCAGAAATAGGTTCTAGCTTCTCTCTCTTGCATCCATCCACCCCGTAATTGCCATGCAAAAAAATAATGAAGAGTGTTGGCTTCCAAGAGCAGCAACCCTCCTAGTCTCGGCCACTTCCTTTACCTTGTCCTCACCAAGCATTCCGATATAGATTAGCTGGAAATCTTTCCTGCTCTGCCAGGATAATCCCTTGACCATTTATTAGGAATGATTTAGGCACACTGTATTCCGGCCAGAGCAGGACATGGCCAGACCTTAGTTTTCATTGCACCCCCCATGATTTGGGTGTTCCGATTGTTTTACATTGTTAAGGGAGGGGGTCTTTTGTCGTTGAAGAGGGGGGCAAAAAGTGGGCAATGTATACTACTTATACTGCGGAAACAGAGTTCAAAGTCATCATGTGGACGTGAGTAGATGAATTGGAGTCACTATTAAAGGGCAGAGTCGGAGCCCTTGGAGGAGAGTGTGTGTGTTGGTGTGTGTGTTGGTGTGTGTGTGTGTGTGGTTTGAAATCAGGGGGTCCTGGGAGTGAAGTTATTAAGAGGTTTGAAGTCTGAGGGGTATTTCCACATTTTTCAGCCACACCGACCGACGTTGCCCACCACAAAGCTGGGTTACATTCATCAGTCAGGATTGTTAGTAATATGAATGAGGATTTCAGCAAAAGAGCGCTGCAACGCCTTAGTGTGGGAGATGAAACATCTGTACATGGGCGTGTTCTTTTGGACACAGTGTTACATACACTCTTAGACAGGAAGGTTCCAAAAGGGTTCTTCAGCTGTCCCATAGGAGAAGCCTTTTTGGTGCCAGGTAGAAATACCCTTTTGGATTCCAGGTAGAACACTCTGTGGAAAGATTTCCTTATAGAACGCAAAAGGGGTTCTACTTGGAACCAAAACGGTTCTACCTGGAACCAAGAGGGTTCTTCAAAAGGTTCTCGGCCGAAAACCATGTTAGGTGTATAGACAGTGTGTATAGACAGTGATACATAACATGGAAAATACAATATAGATGTGAGCTAGAGGATATAGGCATGATGTCCACAGTCGTTTCTGACAGCCCTCTGTCAGGTTCTATATACTGATCTGAGACTCCACAGTGCATTCAGAAAGTATTCTGACCCCTTGACTTTTTCCACATTTTGTTAAATTAGACTTATTTTAAAATGCATTAAATACATTTTTTTCCTCATCAATCTACAAACAATACCCCATAATGACTAAACGAAAACAGACCCTTTGCTATGAGACTCGAAATTGTTTCCATTGATCATCCTTGAGATGTTCCTACCACCTGATTGCAGTCCACCTGTGGTAAATTCAATTGATTGGACATGATTTGGAAAGGCACACACCTGTCTATATAAGGTCCGACAGTTGACATTGCATGTCAGAGCAAAACCCAAGCCATGAGGTTGAAGGAATTGTCCATAGAGCTCCGAGACAGGATTTTGTTGAGGCACAGATCTGGGGAAGGGTACCAAAACATTTCTGCAGTATTGAAGGTCCCCAAGAACACAGTGGTATCCATCATTCTTAAATGGAAGAAGTTTGGAACCACCAAGACTCTTCCTAGATAAGAGAGGTAAGGCAATTAAGGCCATGGTGGCAAAGTAATTACAATATAGCAATTAAACACTGGAATGGTAGGATGTGCAGAGGATGAATGTGTAAGTTGAGATACTGGGGTGCAAAGGAGCAAGATAAATAAATATAAATAAAATAAATACAGTATGGGGATGAGGTAGATTGGATGGGCTATTTACAGATGGGCTCTGTACAGGGGCAGTAATCTGTGAGCTGCTCTGACAGCTGGTGCTTAAAGCTAGTGAGGGAGGTAAGAGTTTCCAGCTTCAGAGATTTTTGCAGTTCGTTCCAGTTATTGGCAGCAGAGAAATGGAAGGAGAGGCGGCAAAAGGAAGAATTGGCTTTGGGGGTGACCAGTGAGATATACCTGCTGGAGCGTGTGCTACAGGTGGGTGCTGCTATGGTGACCAGTGAGCTGAGATAAGACGGGGCTTTACCTAGCAGAGACTTGTAGATGATCTGGAGCCAGTGGTACGGCGACGAGTATGAAGCGAGGGCCAGCCAACGAGAGCGTACAGGTCGCAGTGGTTGGTAGTATATGGGGCTTTGGTGACAAAACAGATGACACTGTGATAGACTGCATCCAGTTTGTTGAGTAGAGTGTTGGAGGCTATTTTGTAAATGACATCGCCGAAGTCGAGGATCGGTAGGATGGTCAGTTTTACGAGGGTATGTTTGGCAGCATGAGTGAAGGATGCTTTGTTGCGAAATAGGAAGCCGATTCTAGATTTCATTTTGGATTGGAGACGCTTAATGTGAGTCTGGAAGGAGAGTTTACAGTCTAACCAGACACCTAGGTATTTGTAGTTGTCCACATATCCTAAGTCAGAACCGTCCAGAGTAGTGATGCTGGACGGGCGGGCAGGTGCGGGCAGCGATCGGTTGAAGAGCATGCATTTAGTTTTACTTGCATTTAAGAGCAGTTGGAGGCCACGAAAGGAGAGTTGTATGGCATTGAAGCTCATCTGGAGGTTAGTTAACACAGTGTCCAACGAAGGGCCAGAGGTATAGAATGGTGTCGTCTGCGTAGAGGTGGATCAGAGACTCACCAACAGCGAGAGCGACATCATTGATGTATACAGAGAAGAGAGTCAGCCCAAGAATTGAACCCTGTGGCACCCCCATAGAGACCGCTAGAGGTCCGGACAACAGGCCTGCCGATTTGACATACTGAACTTTATCAGAGAAGTAGTTGGTGAACCAAGAGAGGCAATCATTTGAGAAACCAAGGCTGTTGAGTCTGCCAATAAGAATGTTGTGATCGAAAGGCTTAGCCAGGTAGATGAATACGGCTGCACAGTAATGTGTCTTATCGATGGCGGTTATGATATCGTTTAGGACCTTGAGCGTGGCTGAGGTGCACCCATGATGCCACTCTGAAACCAGGGATTAGAGAGGTGCTGAGAAACAAGACATCTGTTTTTAACTAACGTGTGGTGACAAAGTGTGTGTGTGTGTGTGTGTGTGTGTCACACTGTGTGTGTGTATATCACGTGTGTGTGTGTGTGTGTGTGTGTGTGTGTGTGTGTGTGTGTGTGTGTGTGTGTGTGTGTGTGTGTGTGTGTGTGTGTGTGTGTGTGTGTGTGTGTGTGTGTGTGTGTGTGTGTGTGTGTGTGTGTGTGTGTGTGTGTGT